>NC_088352.1:5929444-6231666 GCF_036884655.1 Musa acuminata AAA Group | reverse complement strand
GAACTTTGTGATCAGTAGTAATTCACAGGAGGAATCCAATGAGAACAACAGTTTTTTTGTTGGTATATATGTGCAGTTTGATATTGAATGCCTTCTCGCCTACCAAAAACCAGAGACTTCTTCGTAGAAAGTTTGTCAGGTCAGGTTTTTGAGTGGATATAGATTGAGAAACAAGGTTCTATAGTATAAACGCTGCAACAAGGGCAGTCTGGCTATTCTTATAAAGCTAAAAAGTGCCAAATCTGTTTATTGAAATAGACTTAGCAAGATCAACGGAGACTAAATAAAAAAGATTTCTGCAATCTATAATACGAGACACCTAATTATCCTTCACCAATGCATACATTATTCCCGAGAACAATTGATCCCGGAAACAGCAGTTAACCAATGTTCTCGATAACGAAGTCCTTACCCAAAAGAAGAGAAGCGATTCTATTCATCACTTATCGAAGAGTATAAAGTGGAAATCCCTGACGGTACTCGAAACATTAGTCACAGAGTCAAATCGACAAATAACTAATTGACAAAACAAGCAATCAACGTATAAACATAAATCAAACAGAAAACAAAAGAGTCGATCAACAATAAATGCAACTAAATGAAAACAAACACCAACCTTACAGTTGATTGCCGAGAAACAGGGTGGGATTGCGAACAGCACTCTCAGTTCGCAGTAACCCTCATGTTACATCCAACCTATCCAGTGATTCCCAAAAACATATCGCACTCAAGATTCGACTGCGGCTATACCTTTGGGAGAGTTAGCGATCTCATGCGGCGTCACGCAGCAAGCCTCAACGAGAGGGGAAGAGATCATCCACGAGGAGGTCAAAAGAGCGTCCGCGGAGCCGCCGGGTAGAGGAACACTTGGTGGTGGTGGCGTCGAGAAAGAGTGAGGTTAAACCGAGGAAACGGGAGGAAATAAACGATCGTTATCCAGTCGCCACGGCGTAACAGGGCCACGTCGAAAGCGAGTGGATTCTGCACGGCAGACCGCGCGACCGGGTCGAGTGGGGGAGCGCGATGTTGGGGGTGGAGATGAAAGGGGGTTGCAACTCTCGTGTACCCTTCAGAATACCAAACAGGAAATACCCTCCTATTATTGGTTCTAATGTCGAGCCCATCAAACTACACGAAGTGCCAACCGAAGGGAGATGTTGTTCCCGCTCGGCCAAGTCAGCTGATCAGGATGGGGGGGGCGGGGGGAACGGTCGAGCTCGGCAATCGAGCTCTATGGGGCGTTTGAATACTGACAGGATTGTCTCCTTGTGCGCGGACAGGGTAGTATTTTATGAGAGGAAGAAATGGAAATGTTGGAGAGCCGTGGAAGGCAAGCATCGCTAGTAGAAATTATTGCAGGTAGATAGACTGATTTAATATTTTGTAAAATATTTATCTAAAAAAATTAAATTAATCCACATTAATTATGATCTATATTTGTTATATTTGGGGTTAATATATGATATTATTGAGACAGATTATAGTGGCATGATCTGAAAGATAATTCGGGTTTGATCATGATTTTTTTTCGAGAATATCATAGGTGGATATGTCCTCCAATTAAGTTTAATATAATATTAAATCCAAAGAAAGCTCGGATCAATGATAAATAGTTTATGAAGATTGGATAAGTAAATGTTAGAATTGAGTAAGAGATTTAAGGTGACAATGTGGGTTATCCGATTATTACTGTACATATAATTATACATTGAATCCAGACTTCTTGAGTCATTTAATATTTTTTATTAATTAATAATATCCTCCCTTGATATGATGCTAAGGTGTCGATTTGTCTATAGTGTATCATTTTATTATGTTAGATATAATATTAAAATGTTAAATATATTTTTATAAATCATAATATATTTTCTTGTGCACTGATAAGTATGCAAGGATAAAGATACGACATGGACACAAACCTTAGGATGATAAAGAAACATCGATTGGGACCATCAATTGTAACTTTTGTTCATCTGGATTTTTGTGCTTCTATGTTCTCCGATGGACTGCCCATCACCGATGGCTCAATTTGCAATGGGGCAACCGATCATAGATGGCTCATCCTCTTTGATTGACATTCGGTAACAACAGACAAAGATCAATGGACGGAAGATTACAATAATTCTAAAGATATCCAAGAAATGCTTCAAAGTTGATTAATACAAGGGCAAATTTTGATCCAATTTTGACCACTAACATGAAATAATGAATACATAATTCACTTCTTTTAATCATAACAATTCATGACCGGTTGTTGAGTTGGATGGGAAAATAATTTGGAGCTGAAAAATATCCAATCCAATCCAAGCTGAGAAAGATGTGGATTTTTAGTATATAATGTAGGAAAATTGAATATCCAATCCAAGCTGGGATCAAGGATGATGAACTGGATCTGGATTTATTTTGATCAACTTGGAGCTGAAAATTTAGATATAAGAAGATTCTATCTCCTAAACTAGATGGTTTGATTCCGTGTTAATGTTTCGATAGATCTTGTCACACATAGTTTTCTGTGTTTAGTTGATACCTTTAGATTAGGGGACCATAAGTAGTCAAACCTCATGAACTATTCCTATATGTACCCTTTGGGATTGCAGCAGTATTATCCCTTGCAATTATGGTCGGGTACCTGACCCCATTAATGGATTATAATTCTATTAGTAAGGTGGCAATGGCCCACTTTGTCTGTTCTGTTTATGTAGTTCTCTTAATCATGTCATTACACCTAATTATTAAATCGGTAAATAGATAATAAAATTAACTTTTAATACCTGTTCCTCTTCACGTTCAACATAGTGTAATTAAATTCGAGTCAGCTCACGGAGAGAATCTTTTGTTTTCTTAGGGTTTTTGTATCCCAAGCATTTCCTCGAAACCACACCAAAGATTCAAAGTCAAAGCCTCTATCAGCCACCCTCCTTCCATATTCTAGTCGGGACATTTAGCAGCAGCATTATGCTTTCATCTCTGCAGTACACCATATAATAATGTCCATTTCTCATGCTTTCACATCAGCATTCTTCTCTCCTCTCCGTTGGATTTCTGTCAGCCACGACGTTGTTGACTCCCGATTGCTTCAATCTTCGTTTACTGGCAATCTTAATCTGATACGTCGAGCAAGTTTCACCCATGGTTCTTTATTTCTACACACGAGAGAAGCAGTGCGGATGCAATGAGCTTAGAACCAAAGACAACTAAGAACACAGCATATGATCTCATTCCCAGCACGACAGAGCCGTATATAAATTGAGAGGCACATCGTTTGGTACAAAGCTATGAATGTGCTCGGAATTCCATTGTTATGCCTTCTCTCGATAACACTCCGTTTTCTCTTCGTTTCGTCTTCTTCTTGGTGTTGTTGGTCCCCGCCACCGTCGCCAGCGCACAGCACGCCGATGCGGAGTACTTGCCGTCGGAGACCGCGAAGGTCTCGTTCGGCCCGAGCGTGGCAATCGCGATCGGCGTCTTCGCTACCATGTTATCGCTCACCGTCCTCCTGCTCGTGTACGTGAAGTGCCGTTGGTCGATGCCCTCGGAAAGCATCATCCCTGCACCCACCCGCCAAACCCGGCATCAGTTGTCAGGCATCGACAGGACCGTCGTTGAGTCGATCCCCTTCTTCCGCTTCGCGTCGCTCCGCGGCGTCCGCGACGGCCTCGAATGCGCCGTCTGCATATCCAAATTCGACGGCGATGAGGTCCTCCGCCTGCTGCCTAAGTGCAAGCACGCGTTCCACATCGACTGTGTCGATCGCTGGCTCGAGGGCCACTCCAGCTGCCCGCTGTGCCGGTGCAAGGTCACCGCCGTGGACGTCGCCCGGTTCGCGAACTCCACCAGCTCCAGGTTCTTGTTTGCCTCCGGTCAGCACGAGACCAGCGGACGTGAACTCGAGCTGTTCGTCGAGCGCGAGCGCGAGCGCAACCATGACGCCGAACACCGCGGGTCATCAAGATTCGGGATCGGAAGTAGCTTCCGGAACATGGACAGGAGCACGAAGGAGAAGGAAAAGCTGCCAATTCTAGAAGAAGCGACTGGTGGAGATCAATTCTTACACAAGTTCAAGCACAGGATTGTGGTCTCCGACAACGTGTTCAAAGGCCGGTGGAGCGCCCTGAACTCATCGGATTTAGCGTCATTGACCTCCGATCTGCTAAGCATTACGTTGAACGAACGGTTTGCGCTTCTCGGTCTGAACGAGCAGACAACTGGAGAAGAGAAGATCTTCGTCGATGGTAAGGAGACGACGGACGAGAAGAGTCTGCTTGAAGCCAAAGCAAACCAGATCGGTGCACTTTCGTCAGCTGCGAATCCAAACATTCCCTCACCCTCGAATGCCAACGAGAATTTGATCAGCCCTGCATCGAGAGCTTCGATTTCCTCGGCAAACAGATCGATGTCTGATATCACAAACCTGTCTAGATCAAGACAAGAACGAGATCCAGGTAACAGCACGTCGAGCAGAGACGAAGATGAGAAGCTGAGGCGGCTTTGGCTGCCCATTGCGAGGCGGACGGTGCAGTGCTTCGCTGGAAGAAGCGATCGCAGACTCAGTACAGCAACGGAGATTTCAAATGTTTGACTCAGAATCTTTATTCACAAATGTTGATCTACAAATGGTTTCCACCAAAGATTAATGGAAGTCACACACAGCCTGTTGTCCTGCACAAGCAGCGTAGATTCCCAAATTTGAAGTCAAAAGGTAGGCGTGATCTGCGTATATGATGTAACCAAAATGTAAAAGGAGGGCAGATCACTATGATTTGGCTCGGTTCATAAGAATCGATTTTATTGGATCGAATTGAATTGAAATCAGATTAGATCAAAACGTTGATGCTTTTGGTTGATAAGCGTTAATGTCTTGACAGTGGGTCGTTCGATTAACTGAACCAAATGGGCTTAGTAGTTTGCCGGTTTAGAACGAACCCAAATCGGGTTTGGGGGTGATTCCCGTTCCAACTATATAGAATCAATCAAATTATAAAAAAATATATTAAATTAAAAATTATGCACTGATCGAAATTTTATCTTATAGTTGTATGAACAAACTTCCACTCTTCAAATGGAACTTTGACCAAAATTCTGAAATAAAATTATGACTTTTTTGTTGCTTTAAATTATTTTTATTAAATTTTAAAAAAAATAAAAAATAGAACCAGAATCGAAATTATCGAAATCGGATGCGGAACCACTCGAATCAAAGTGATTAGCCGCAGCAGGAATTCCTGGAAGACTCTCAGCACCCTCAATGAAACCGACAAGACAATTCATTACATTAACAATACGCGGCAAATGAGCATGCGATCAACGTCATCGGTGCGACGCACGGATATGTGCGTACGCAAGTAGTTCGTAGGTGTGGGGAAACGGACATGTCGCGTCCACCCAAATGACATTTGGGCGTGCGCCACGAAATCTAATTAGGCCAAACAGTTATACGAACATGGACCACATTCACATTTATTTCGACGCGCGGATTGCAACGGATGGAACCGAGTCTCTAGCACACAGTTAACCAAGTGTCTTACTTCTTTCGTAAAGAACATAATAAACTGGTCACAATAAGTTAATAGCTGACGCTTAAAGCACTAAAACCGTGGTCCAATGGTACCCCACACCATCTTTGCTCCGTGGGAAGCCATAAATGTACTAACCTACCCATTAATACCGTCACGCACGATTGACCTGCCTTGTGATTGGAGATCAGCGGAATGAACCAACAGTGGGCCTTATACTGGGGCCCGCCAGTCTCCAATGATAATGAAGGTAAGTGTAGAATCGCTACACAACGCACCAAGCCTCGGGTCGCGGCGTCTCACGTTCCCGCAACACCCAGTCCAACTCCCGCTCTTCGAATTCGCCCAGGGTTTCTTCCTCTCGCCCCAGCTTGGCTGACGTGACCGTTAAGAAACACTCTCAGCTAGACGTGTCTCCTTCAGAAGGCTGAAGTGTGTTCATCTGTCCTACCACTCGCGCACTCAGCTCTAGAAACCCGCGGGCGCCGCTCACTGGAACGCACGACGCTCGGAGCGGCGCACGATAAGGCCAGAAAGGGGATGGAGGGTGCTAACATGCCCCCGCGTCGGATGTTTAACTACCCTCGCGAGGCACCCGTCCATCAACTCCTCGCATTCTTCGTCTCTTTCCCATGGCATCCCAGAACCCAATCGCCCCCTCGCCAGCCGCCGGGATTTATGGCGGATCCGTTTTTGCCAACGTCGTCCAGGCACCGGAGGACCCGATCCTTGGCGTAATTCCTTCTCCTGCTCGTTCCTCAACCTTGATCGGAATATTTTGATAGCTTTGGGATCGGAATGTTACGGAACGGTTTCCTTCGTATGATCTGGCTTTCTTGGATCAGAAGTAGCAGTTTCGCGAGTCGTGATCGGTTTTACCTGTTCTGTGAGCTTGAGAATGATTCTTCCGTATCTTGTATGTACAGATGGTGTTCGCTGTAGGGGTTTTATGATATATTTTGAAGTTTTTGGGTTCTCAGACGATTTTTGGTAATGGATCAATGATTGATGCTTTTGGTGTTAAACTTTGGGAATGAATCATTAGGTCACGGTTGCATATAACAAGGATCCAAGTCCAGTTAAGGTGAACCTGGGAGTTGGAGCCTATCGAACTGAGGTATAATGAATGACACTATCTGATATCTCTTGGTCATCGTTGTTGCAACTCCTATACCTGTTTTCTTTTCTGATAGGAAGGAAAGCCGCTTGTGCTGAATGTGGTGAGGCGAGCAGAGCAGCTGCTAGTCAACGATCCGTATGATCATTAAACTCATCTTTAGCTTAATTTTTGGATCATAAATCACTTGAAAGTTGAAGATGTCGAATGCATGTGTCATTTAGAGTAGCCGGGTGCATGGTAGAATTAGCATGGTTGCAGAGAAAAAATAATACATAGTAGACCAAATGGAAATTTGTAAAACTTACTGGTTTAGCTTTTGTTTAGGTGTTCCCTTGTTGATGCTTTTATTGTTTTCTGAAGAAACATATCCTTATTATTACTTGCTACTGAAACGGTCAGTGATATTTTTCACTACAATAACATAACAATATATTACATTTTCTATGTCTATAAATTTGTAAAATTGAAAAGATAGTTCTCTACTAAAAAAAATTCCCATTGTCAATTATAAAAAATGTTAAACACACAGAATTTCTTGTTTATTAGTCTTTCTTTTATATATTTTTTGTCATTTCAAAAGAGACGATACACATGAGAATTGCTAATGATGCAGTATATCTACGTACTTTTCTACATGATATGTATTAGATCTCAAGTGAAGGAGTACCTCCCCATTACTGGGTTGGCAGATTTCAACAAACTAAGCGCTAAATTGATCTTTGGAGCTGACAGGTGCGTAGTTCTTAGTAGTTTTTAATCATGATTGTAACATTATTGTGGTGATCATCACTTGTTTAAATGTGATTATATTTTGTTTCATGGTTGATGATTTGGATGCTCTGGTTCTCAGTGCAAAACATAAAAACTGTTATCATGATACTGTTATGCGAAAAAATTTTAATGCAAAAATATGAAATCAATTAACAATAGATTAAATTTAGGATGCATATCTCTCGATTTCATTTAGAATGTCTTTCTTTTGATTTGCAAACGCATCGTCCTTCGATTCGAAGGAAGATGCATGGAGAACTGGACTCGTCTTCTTTTCTTTTCCTATCCTTCATAGGATCATTATAAGCAATGGAATAGAGACTAAGGAGAGATAGAGAGTAGATATGTAATCTTTTCTATTTATTTATAGTCCATAGGAGACCTTATTTGTTTATACAGAGGTTCAAGGCAAGCAATTTGGAGTCCCTCTAATCAAGGTCATCCCCTGTGAAGATTCTCATCATAATTGATTTTTTTTTTCTATTGCTTGATAATTGTAATCAGACTCTAATCAAATTTGTAATATATTTTATTCAATTAAATAGGGCTACATAATCTAATATTCTATCACTTGACCCATTAATTAGTAAGATAAAACAGAATTCAATATCATAATAAATAAAATAAAAAATAATTTAAAAATAATTTATAATTAGATTTTAAAATTTTTTAAAAATATTTTATACCTAGTCACAAATTTTATAAAATAGGCCAATAAGTTCAATAAATATAATAATATTATATTAAGTTTGTTTATTAATATGAGTCATTACAATTGTATGTCATAAATGTCATACTTTCTTTTATGTACCACGACACTATTAGTTTTTTTTAATATAGTCCATAATGACTTGTGTAATTTATCTTGTCAATACAATCCTATTATCATATTTAACGATGTAGTCCATAATGATCCATGTAATATATCTTGTTAAGATAATTTTGTTATCACATTCAATGATAATATGTATATACATAAATGTAAACATGATAGTGGAAAGAAATAACTTTAATTACATAAGCAAAAATATTAATTTTGATGTCTATGAGCCCAATCATAAGAATATATTCTTTAAATACCTTAGGTTGTAAGACTTTAGTAAATAGATTAGTAATCAATATAGTGGAACTCAAGCTCTCAATTAACATTAATTATTTTTGGATTCTTTCTCTAACTATCAAGTATTTTATACAATAATGCATAAAATTATTTACTTGTGATTCTTAGAAAAAATTTCTATTGTCAAAATTAAGCTAGAGATCATATTCTTAGAGAATTTTGACTAAATTAGGTCTAAATTTGGTTGCGATCAAAATCCAGTCAAGTTATAGTCAAAATCAAATCCGGTCATAAATTGAGATTGATCGAGGTTAAAATTGAACTTCCCCAAATTAAGTCAATATCGGGGTTGATCGAGTCAAAATCCATAGGATTGATTTGAGGTCAAAATTAAATTTTATCTAAGTTAAAATTAAGGTTGGGTCAAAATTATATTTAGGGTAAGATTTGGTCAAAATTGATTTTGACCACACTCTCTTAGCATCCTCGTTCAATTTTGACCACACTCTCTTAGCATCCTTGTTCCTTGTGGTTGGTTCTTCCCCGCGACATGGATTGCGGCATCCTCACTGCCTTTGCCAGCAATGATGCGCCATTGATTGTGCTTCGCTGTGCGTCCTTGTCCATCGTACATCGAACCATCCAAATTGTTGTCGTTCGTCGCTGAACAAGAATCTGTCATTTGCTTTACATCGCAGTGCCTCGCTAGTCACCTTTGGTGTCGTCGTTGGGAGCAATACCTAAATCACCACTGCCCAAGAAGACCTTCGAGGTCACCTGAGGCGCTACAACATCTATCACTTGTGCCTAACCAGCATCGTGCACAACCATCTTATCGTGGGTTCTTTGTAGTGCAATCGTTGTGTGACCTCGGTCTTTCGGCCAAAGGCTGTGCTACTGTCCACTAGTAGCACCTAGGCCATTGTCATGCGCCTCATGGCCTTCGATTGTGCACCTTATCCGCAATGCTCGGATTTGTCTCTGATTGCTATCAAGTCGGTGTTGATGATCACCATCATGATGCATTGTCTGCGACAACACTTTTGTATTGTGACTCCTCTTATCTTGTCACGACATCCAATGGCCTCAGACAACGCTTCAATCGCCAAATCCCATCATTGTGATGACACCCAACAGCAATCGTTCTGGTCATAACGTGCCACGACCTGGTGTGACCGTCGCCCTCAACAGCGTTGTTGCACCACCACCGATACCCAGGTCTCCGTTAACACTTTGCGGTGTAAACCTGTGACAGTCATGAGACTCATCATAGCGCCCGATGTCGCGATGCCACCATCACCCTCGGCCATCGGTAGAACCAGTGTACATCAGCGCTAGCAGCTGGAGTCCCATTGCCACGACTCCCTACAACATCGTAGACAGTTGTCCGCTACCCGTAACAAGGTCAATGAGAAAGCAGGCCGTTGTCTTATGTTGTATAGTCGCGTACAGCAAGCTGTCTGGCGATACAGGTGATCGTAGACCGATGGCCACCTATCATTAACACTCAACATCGTTGCCCTCCTATGCCACTGCACGTAGCGTTGTTGTGGCTTATGCAGTTGTAGCATGCAACGTTGTCGCCTACAAAGTTGTGGCTTGCGATAAGAGCCAATGACCAAGGCAGGTCGTTGACCTTCATGGCATCGTTGACAACAACATACTAACGGTGTAGCTCATCGATCAAGATCAGGCAACAACCTTCCGTCCATAATTCCACTCCCGTGGGCGAGAAACCTTCATTGCCTACAAGCAGGAAACTACGAGATAATCAAAATAGATCGGATCATCCTCCACAAGCAAAGGGCGAAAACACAAAATAGAACTAATACAAAATCAGGTTTAATGCTTTTATAATCTAGGGTATTTAATTTTTAAATAGACTCTTATACCAATTGTAATCATAAAAACTGCATGCTACTATTATATGGAAAAACTTTAATATCAGAATTTGAAATTAAATAATAATATATTAAATTTAGGATGCATACCTCTCAATGCCATTCAAAATACCTTTCTTCTGATGTGCCAATGCACTGCCATCCGATCTGAAGGAAGCAATTTGTAAGGAGAACTAGATTCATCTTTTTCTCTTTTTCTATCATTCATAGGACCAATATAAGTGATGGAATAGGGGCTAAGGAGAGATGAGCGTATATCTATAATCTCTTGTATTTATATATAGTTCCTAGAAGGTTCTGTTGATCTATAAGCAAGAGCAGAGAGTCTAGGATAAGAAATTAGGAAAGTCCCTCTCATCAAAGTCATCCTCAATAAGGAATCTTATTATAATTGGACTTCCTTTCTATTGGTTGACAACCCTAATCAAAATTCAGTCAGAACTGTAATATACCTTATCCAATTAAATAGGACAACATAATCTAACACTCAGAAAATTATCTTGTATATTTTTAAAATGTCTCGTTATAACTTGCACATAGAAGCTCTATTCGATTGTTGTTTTACATGGAATAATGGTTCACCTTGGATTTTGCAAAATAAACCTTTAGGGGCAAGGCTGAAAGTGTTTTGACTTAATTTTCAAATTGCTTTATTTTGTATTAGTGCTAGTGGGAAAATTGTGCAGACTTGATATGCCAAGAAGAATGGTTTTTTTAGAAATGTTGCATCTGCTCCATGTGCTAGTTAGCCTTTTGTCCTTTATCATCATATTAATACAGTGACATGTTTCAGAGTTCTGAGATTTTAAACCAAATGGCTGATAAGAAGAATGGATATCAACACTGATAAGCTTGTCTTGTTGATACAATAAAATTCATGAAACAAAGCAGATGGTTAAGAGAAAAGAAAAAGAGCTTTTCAAATGTATCTGTTATGGACATATAATATACCTTGACATTATTAGGCCTTTTAGCAAATATGTAGTTGCAAATGAAGAAGAATGATCACAGTAAGTTAGGAAGCATTTTTTATTATCATTGAACAGGGACTTGCTTTTCACACTATAATGTTTCAGAGAGGTATAAGAGTTGACAGAACGTAACAAAAGAAGAAACTTCTGGTCAATTATTTTTGTCATTGATCATCAAAAATCTAGTGAATGATGATTAGTTTTGCTAATTTTGTTTTCTTCTTCAGTGAGCGATGACATGTTTCTCTCTTTCCAACAGTCCTGCTATTCAGGAAATTAGGGTGGCTACTGTGCAATGCTTGTCGGGCACGGGCTCATTAAGGGTTGGAGGCGAGTTTCTGGCAAGGCATTACCATGAAGTATGGTGTCATCTCTTAGTTCTTATTTCATATTATGGCAGTTTAAGCAAGTAGTTTTGAGATTCAGATTGCTACTTGTCCAGCGTACAATTTACATTCCACAGCCAACATGGGGAAACCATCCAAAAGTATTTACATTAGCAGGTCTATCAGTGAAGACTTACCGCTACTATGATCCGACAACACGAGGGCTAAACTTTGAAGGTATGAAACATACCCTTTTCTGCCTTAGAATCCAGTTATACTTATTTTTTATTTTATTTATTTATTTATATTGACCATTATAACCATTCTGTTTTTAAATTAATATTCCTGGTGATCGGGAAAAACCTGGTGATAACAGGTCTGCTAGCAGATTTAAGTGCCGCTCCTCCTGGAGCAATAGTGCTTCTACATGCATGTGCACATAATCCTACTGGTGTGGATCCAACTCTCGATCAATGGGAGCAGATCAGGCTGCTGATGAGATCAAAAGGCTTGCTACCTTTCTTTGACAGTGCTTATCAGGTAACCATCTGGAAGAACCTGTTCTTTGGTTACCAGCTATACGGTGGACATGCAGGGTAAATGATTCTTCTGGTGCTTTGTTTTCGCAGCAGTCTATGCTAGTGATGGTATAAAATGTGACCATAATGCTTGTAGCAAACTTGTGTACACACATCCTATTTTTTTAATCTACCTAAATATACACAAAGAAACTCCATGTGGTTTTAGGTATTACTTATCATAAATAGTTCTTCGCTAAGCATTTTGCTTCCATGGACCCATAGCGTGTATCTTTATATATTTGAGTTTATTTTGCATCATCTCATTGTAGGGGTTTGCAAGCGGAAATCTGGATGCTGATGCACAATCTGTCAGGATGTTTGTTGCTGATGGTGGTGAATGCCTCACAGCTCAAAGCTATGCGAAGAACATGGGTTTATACGGGGAGCGTGTTGGTGCACTAAGTATTGTAAGAGGCTTCCATTACGTTTAAAACTTCTTAGATGCTTTTCTTGGTTAGATTTTAAGTGATCTACCTTGCAGTCGTTTTGATGATTATATGATTATTTTGATTCCTTCATTATAACTGTTCTTTTTTCTGTTAAGGTATGGTTGATGAAATCAACACTTTCACATGTATCACTTTCCTCTGAGGTGTCACTTTCATAGTGTTAGGTACTCTATTACCATTTCAGACTGAACACTAAACTGACTTGTAAGATGATAATATTTGGTTTTACCACTTTAATTGTTTTTTATTACTCACATGACCAGTTGGCTAGAGGAACTGATCTCCTCATTGCATGAAGTTCTCTAACTTTTGGTTTTCACCCTAAACATCTCTGTTTATGTCATGTGCAGTTGTTTGTTTATAATGAGCAATCAGCCTGTAGTCGATTTTTGTATAACTTTCTGTTAACGACAATCAGTGTTCTTTAAGAGAAGCTAGTACTTTGTAGTTGGTTGCACCCATCAATCTCTGGTTTCCTATGATCCAACCATACAGTAAATAAATTACTGGATGAACCACAATAGTGTGTTTCCAAGTGATAGAATGAGCCTACTTCTCATTTTTATCAAAGATCTCTCAAGTCTCATCACAAAATGTTAAATATACAATGCAAGGTTTGAGGAGTGATTTCAACAACTTGCATTTGGAGTTCAATTTTCTTTAGTCCGAGTCCTAACAATTAGGAGAGTTCGTCCTTTTAGCCACTATATTAAATTTGAATATGCTTACATGCCACATAATTTTCTTATGGTTCGCTTTTTACAACAGATCACACAGCCATGATGCACTAGATACCAGTCTTAAGATGTTTTAATGGTTATTGTAATTAGTTTGATACTTTGAGATAGATTCTTGGTATTTCTGTTTGGTCATAGATTGCTTTGTTGCTAAATTGGCATTCTAGCTAATTATCCAAAACCACTTTTAAGTCAATTTAGTAGTAGTTTGCAGCTACCTCATCTGTAATTAATGACAACTGCATCAATGTTCTTGACTTAATAGTTTTTGGTTTCTGCTCTTTCTTAGATTTTACCTTTGATTTCCACTTCAAATTTATAGGTCTGCAAATCTGCTGATGTTGCAACCACGGTTGAAAGCCAGCTGAAGCTTGTCATTAGGCCCATGTACTCTAATCCTCCTATTCATGGTGCTTCCATTGTGGCTACAATTCTAAAAGACAGGTATTTCATTATTCTAGTCTGCTAAAATCATTCTCTTAATCATATTGGTCATTAAACTTTAGATGGAGATTTATGAAAACTTCTATGGTCATTGTTTTATTACAATGTTCATCATATTTGTAATCCTCTTTCTTTTTCAAGTTCATCATATTTGTTATCATGTTTTCACCCGATCCTGCATTTTAGAGAGTTGTACCATGAATGGACTATTGAGTTGAAAGCCATGGCGGATCGAATAATCAACATGCGTCAGCAGCTTTTCGATGCATTACGTGCTAGAGGTATGTGAATTCTCCAACTGTCATCTCAGAGTAGTTTTTCTTTCAATGTTCAGTCTCATGCATAATTTTTCTTATTTATAGCATATGCTAAGTGACTACTACCTTAAATGTTTCACATCTATTACATTGTTACACATCCAATGTGGAGATCAAACAAGAGCTTATTAGGTTACATTCATTGTGAACCAATAAATCGATCTGCATTGGCTATGTTTTTCTCTTATATCACTGTATGAAATGTGCAACATGTATGGTCTATTTAGAGAAGTTGTATTTACAGTTTTGAGCTACACAAGTGGAAATTGTGGTCACTATCAATGAACTGAGAAGCTTCTTTTCGGGACATACAGGGACGCCTGGTGACTGGAGTCACATTATCAAGCAGATTGGAATGTTTACTTTCACAGGGCTTAATACCGAGCAAGTGACCTTCATGACCAAAGAGTATCATATTTACATGACCTCTGATGGGTAACCTTCCTTGTCTCTCTTGCCTTTAGGGTTCCCCTGATGTAGTTCAAGCTTTCATATTATCTATCTCGAGTATAAATCGTCTTTTCTCTTTTCAAGTTTTTGTTATTTTGCATCTTTTGAGTATTCTGCTGACATCTTTCTCGTACTGTTTAGTTCCATTAGTCTATTTCCGATAATTATAATTTGCATTTTGTAGTGTGATAAACAATTAACTTGATACTTTGTCTCCTTGGTAATACACTAGTTTTGTCTAGAGGTTTTTCTGATAAGCAAACGTTGGTTGCAGGAGGATCAGCATGGCCGGTTTGAGCTCGAAAACAGTTCCTCATCTTGTTGATGCCATTCATGCTGCAGTTACTCGCATGAAGTGACAAATGAAGATCTTGATCCAGATTCCACTGTTGTCACAGCACCTTTTGGAACAGTTAGTCTGTTAGGTTCATCAATTTTGCCATCTTCTGTTTCTATTTCTGCAATGACAAGTCCAATAAGATGTGGACAAAAATCCTTCCATAACTATGCCTTTGCTAGACATAGTTGTATGGATTCTAACATTAAACTCATATGATATTTATGCAGTATTATCTATGATTTCCATTGTTCAGGTTTTTCCTACTGTTCATCATCATCTATATTTAAATAGGATATCCAGATCTGTGACCTTGCAGACATACTTGTAAAATTTTACCAGTAAACTCATATGGGATTTATGCATTGGTATCCATATCTTTTATTGTATAGGTTTCTGCAACTATTGTGTCCGATTTACCAATTTAACAAAGTATGAGTGAGTATTTTCCTCAGCAGAACCTGTGACAATGTTCCATAGCTGTACTGATACTAGTTCTATTAACTGGTGAAGTGATGTCCCATGGAGCAATTCAAAGAGGTGGAAATATGTAATTGTGTTAGTCTTTTGGTTTCGTGTGAGAGAAGAATAGGATGAAGAAATGGGAAGAGGAGGTAAAAAAGAAAAAATAAAGGAAGGGAAGAATAGGAGGCGGCGGCATACCAGATAGGAGTCACAGGCAGTAGCGTCATCGGGGGCGGAACAGGAGAGTGAAGACGGAAGAATGAGATGAAGAGGCATACGAGTCATTAATTTGGATTTTGATATGTTTAAAGAATATTGTATATATTTATCTTATAAATTAGTAACTTTTATATTTATCCTTTAGTTTCAGTAATCAACAAAAATTATGAAATATATTTGAGATTTTTAAAATGTGAATTTTATTGAACTAGTTAGTAATTACGATTGGTAAATTTTTTAAACAATCCAACACTACATGCATCATAGATTAATAGAGATCTTGACCACCCTAACCAAATGTTACCTTCATTATATTAAAAAAATTAAGATAATATTTTAGCTTGCAAAGACAAATTTAGTAATGTGAATTCCAGTTTAATTATCATCCCCCTTCCAAAATAAATTTCTCATCGGCCGATTTAAACCATCCATGAAGGATTCAGACACTCAAGAGACTGATAAAGGAGGGAGAGGGTAGCCTTCAATGCCGAGTTAATCAACATCACCTCACGGGCTTGATATGGTATTGCACCGTATCATGTCCCCTATTTATAACTATTGGAATGCAACATGCCCACATAGCAAGGGCAATTGTAGCACCAAGTACTTAAAACTGAAAATTTCCTTCTTTAATCTTGAAATAATTATAAGTTGTGATCCTCAAGTCCATACCAATATCAGAAAATAAATTTTAGATTTGTGAAAGTTAATCTTCTGATTAATAAGTGCCCATATATAAGATAAATATTGTTTTAGTAGAATAATAGGATCTTTTATTGGCATGAAAATAAAGCAAGATATTATGTATATGGCAAATCCTATAAGAGTTATTAAAGCTAAAATTAGTTTTTTTTTTTTATCAAGAAAGATATAAATTGAGTGGTGAGAATGGAATAGATAAGGAAGGCTGAGGTCTCCTTATCTAATGCTTAGGTAAGAGGGTAGCATTTAAGAAGAGTCTATATCTTCAAATCAATATTATGCTTAGCTCATGGGTTAGATTATGTGTAGTTACCTGGATCGAGTCATATCTGACCACATGAGTTGGGTCATGCTTGGTCATATAAGCTAGATCACGCTTGGTCAGATGGGTTATATTGTAATTAGTTATATGAGCTAGGTGCCATATAGGTTTAGTCATACTTGACTACATAGACTGGCCATAGAGATCATGCTCGGCTTCGTAATATAGGCTAGGTTGTGCCTAATCACATGGGTTGGACAATATCTAGTCATATAAACTAAGTTTTACTAATCACATATACTAAATCGTATCTAACTACATGAGTTAGGTCATGCCTGATAATATGGATTGGACCATACCTAATCATATTGTCACATACAAAGTTATAAATAGGGCGTTCGATGTAATACTCATTATGTTTGTGTCTTTCGATTTTGTTCATGCTTTGTATAGTATGCAGAGTGTTTGTAATAGGTTTGATAGCCCTATTTTGATTGACTTTTATGATTGTTTTATGCTTGTAAATATAAGTTATATGCAATAATCATGTAGAGGCAAAACTATCCAAAAATAAACCATCAAGACAGTTATTTTATAGATTTTTTAGCCCCACAAAGTGATGCGTTAGCTAACATAACTCTTATGAGCTATCTGAGTGGCACATGACTGGATGGGACATTGGGATAATATATAGAGCTAGTTCATTGCTTTGTTTCGTTATAGTGTTATATGAGCACATGCGGGGGCTTTTGGCTGCAACAATCCACCTTGGACCCTTTACGCACAACCATTCAAAGCTTACAAAATATATGATTGTAATTTGCCTTGCATATCAAGTATTTGCTGAAATGACTATTTGTGAGATCTCAAGTTAAACGTTTCCTCTAACCTATCTTCTTTTTATATGTTTTTAAGGAACCTTAAGAGGTTTCGGGGAGGTTGACTCTTTGCGGATGAACACGCAAGAGTATCACATGACTTATGCAAATCCAACTAAATTCATGACTATAGTATCAAAATAAGATAAGTACACTTAGAAATACTTGACATATAAACGTGGGGACCTAGTGAGATTGCGTTGAGGACAGTTAGTACGTGCAACCATTTGAAGGAAGCGAGCATTGAGATTTAGGGAAAGAGTCGCTTAGAGATGTGTGCATCCAAGATTAGCATTTAGATGAATGGTTAACCTTTCGTGTGAGAGGCATCACGAGGACAAGTAAACTGGGAAGAACGTATAGCACACAAAGGTTAGAATGGAAGAGTTTGAGCTACAGCTCGATATTGACAATCAAACTTAATGGTACTCAAGGCAAGAGGGGTACTTGGCAAAGGATGAGACCAAATAAGGTATGATAGGTTACTCATCGACTGAAATAGATATGCAATGCTTATAGAGGTGAAGAGAATTGCTAAGTCAAAGAATTCAGTGAATAACACGATTGCAAGGACTATGGATTTAAGGAGTGCATACTATGGTATCACAGAGGTAGGTCTTCCCTATGTGCATTGAATTTTACATTAAATGAAAACCTTGGTCATCAACATATGGTGGCCGTGTACCACCAAGGGAGAATTTAAGCAAAACTTCTTATATTCTAAATGTTTGATGCCAAAAAGTGCAAACACTTCGGGTGCCTCAGAAGTGTGACCAAAGAGCAGGTGAAAACTAATAACTAACTCAATGTATATAGTACAACCCTTAAGAAGGCGAACGAAGTCAAATAAATTTTACCTTCTTATCCCTTAAGAGAATGGGTAAAACTAAGTACCCTAGTTCTCTTATTTATCTTGTAGATGAGTTCTGCACATGTTCAAAAACATTTCAAAAAAAGTTAAAGACAACAATCATCAAATCCTCACTAGTGGTGATCGATTCTAAAGTAGATTATTCGCCTCATTTCCTAACATAATATTAATAAAAAGCAAAATTGATTTGAATCTAATTGGAGGTGATAACTAAGTAAAAGAGGAATCAATAGACAAATTTTATGGAGAAAAGACTTCAAAAGCTTCAATGTCTACTAGGTGATGCTCATTAAAGCTCCAATAACCTAATTCAAGTGGTCTAAGATGTTTGAGAGACTAACACACAACAAGAAAAATCTTTTCTTTTATCTGAGAGATTAGTAGGAACCAATAAAGATAAGCATAACTCGACCAACTCCACATTAGAGTTAAAGTCATTGGTGAGTTGGAATAATGTAGTGGATCACAATTCAACTACTCGATAACAACGACGGAGAGCAGTTAGGAGGTAAGAGGTGTGTTGCAACTAGAGTAAAAGATTGAAGATTTAGCAAAACCGAGGAGATACAACATCCACAAAAGCTTCAACGAGGATATTGAAGGAATAACTAAGGAAGAATATCATGGACAAAGTTATAAATATGGTGTTCAATGTAATACTTACATATGTATTTATCTTTCGATTTTGTTCATAGTATACAAAGCGCTTGTAGTAGGTTTTATAGTCTTATTTTGATTGACTTTTATGATCGTTTCAAGTTTGTAAATATAAGTTATGTGTAGTCATTGTGTAAAGGCAAAGTTGTTTAGAAATAAATCATTTAAGCAACCAATTTGAAGGTTTTCTAGCTCTATAGAGTAGTATAGAGTGTTAGTCAGCACAACACCTATGAACTACCCTATGACACGTGATTAGATAGGCTTTTCAAATGGTGTCAAGGATTGATTAGTTATCTTGTTCAAGTAGCAGTAATATCTACTCTGATGGATGTTGCAGATGGGACGTTAATGCAACGGGCAAACTTCCAGAGTACATGAAGATATGTTTTCTAGCCCTCTTCAACACTACAAATGACACCGCATACAATGTTATGAAAGCGAAGGGTCTGGACATAATTCCACACCTAAAAGAAGCATTAACATATCGATCCCATCCTCCCTCTTTTGTGTATCATCGATCATTCAGTTCCACTTTCTAAACAGTGCAACCCTTGGATTCAGTGGGCAGATGTATGCAAGGCACACATGGTGGAAGCAAGGTGGTACCACCAGGGCTACACACCCAATCTTGGAAGAGTACTTGGAGAACGCACTAGTATCGGTATCGGGTCCCCTGATATTGACTCTTGCTTATTGCACCAGTGACGATGTAAGTCAAGAGACCTTGGAAGACTTCCACAGCTGTCCTGAGATTGCAAGACGGTCATCCATGATCCTTCGACTTTGTGATGATTTGGGTACTTCCAAGGTATTTGAAATGCACCATAATTATCATTCGTTCATGGAATCATGGCGATAAAGAGTTCACACAGTTTCTCCTCTCTGCATCGGTTGTTTTTGTGCAGGACGAGCTTGAAAGAGGCGATGTGCCCAAATCTATCCAGTGTTACATGCATGAGAGCGGTTTATCGGAGTACGCGGCTCGTTACCATATCAGGCGATTGATTAGAGATCGAAGTTTCACTTCCCGTTTTGAGGAAAACATAAAAATGATGATCATTAATGTCCCTCGAATGGCCCAATGCATGTACCAATACGGAGATGGACATGGGAAACCCGGCCAAGTGATTGAGGATCGCATCAGGTCTTTGATAATTGAATCTATACTTTTGTAACAATGGAATTAAGGATAATATCGTGAAGCTATAAGTCTCCTCGTGATTTGTCCAAGCCTTTGATTAAGAAGATTCTTTAGGTGTGATCGCTCTTTTTATTCGGTAAAAGGTATTGATGATGTAATTCTAGTTAGTTGGTTGTGATAATTGATCTGTATCAGCGCTTTGGAACCAGAAAAAGTTTCTTTATGAAATTTTAAAGACAAAAACACCTAAAGTATGATTTATTTTATGCTACTAATTGAGATTGGATTTTTAATTTCTCTCAATCATTATTATTGACGGTCATATGAAAAGACCTACTTAATTGGATTTTTATTCTTAATATAATTAAGAATAAAACATTATTGGGTAAATTCTTTGAAAAAGCTTGTAAGTTACAGAATTGCTCATAGAACCGCTCTAACTGCCTAAAAAGATGATTTTGCCCTCGATATGTTGAAAAATTCCTGCCATAACCTAGCCGCCCCTCCGCCTGTGCCAGGCCTGGCCGCACCTCTACCTCACCGGCGGCCCCACTCCGCCTCGTGCATGGTCGCCCCAACTGCTCTCCGACCCTCACCATCGTCATTAGTCAGGAGGGCGAGTAGCCCCTACTTCCTTGCCCGTGGCTAACGGCGATGAGGGGGCACGAGGAGAGCGCGTCGGCAAGGAAGGGGCACGAGGAGGGTGTGTGAGACCACATCGGCGAGGAGGCTACATGGCCCCTGTCGGACCCCCCACCCTCACTGTTGTCGTTGGCCATGGAGGTGCCGCACAGTGCCTCCTACTCCCTTGCTCGCGCGAAGGCGGCGAGAGCCGCCGCTCGTCGCGGAGGTGCCGCGCAGCGTCGCCTGCGCCTCTGCTCACGCGAGGACGGCGACGACCGCTTTGTAGTAGGTCCTGCGGGGTTCGACGGGGGCCCACCTGTGGACTCCTCCGTCGGTGCATCAGAAGACTCAGGACTCGTTCAGTAAACGCATTCCACCTTTGGACTCTGCCGTCGGTGCGTCATCACGCTACTTCGTTCAATAAACGCGTTGGTAGTCACTCCATTACGCTACTTCGTCTAAGGTCGGTGCCAAATGACTGCTGCTCGCTGTCCCACACTGGCTCTGCATATTATTGTGGGTGGAAACAAAGTCTGCAAAGATGCTGCCAAACGCGCTCAGAGTGGACGAACCACTGGATCACGTATCATTATTGTCGGTGAACAAATGTGTTGTCAGCACGGTTGAGTGGGATGTCGAGGTTGATCGGGTCGCCACGATGGGGTGTTGATCGACGTTTCTTGGTGTGTCGATCCATGCATCATGTATGGTGAGCTGCATCTCTCCTTTTCCGAGGTAGTTGGTAGCTCGTCTTCATAAGATGACTGTCCCCTCAGGAATGAGTGCTGGTTGGCGTTGATCGGGATCCGGATCGATTGGTTGTACTCCTTCGTGCACTGGATGACAATTCTCGAATGGTGATAGATCATCTTCGTGAGGTGATCACGTTTTCCTATAAAAATGACCCCCGTCGAGTGATTCCCGATGAAACCCTTTTGACGAGCAAGTCAATCGAGTGATCAATTGATTTTGCTATTTTTTTTTCTCTCCTCCTGACCAGATGTCGGCCATAGGTCTTTATATAACTGTACGTGGGTTGATCGTACGTGGGTTGGCGTGGTGAACGTGCTTAGCAGTGTCTTAGTACGGATTCTGACTTAGTATTTCTTGAGATTCTCGAGACGTGACGTGTTGAATAATAACTTAATATGAATTCTGACTTAGCGTGTTTTGAGGGTCCAAATATGTCATTCCGATTATAAAATCTAGTCTCACATGATCATAATGAGGAGGCGTAACTCTCTCTGCAAGTATTTCTTATATCTCCGTGCGTGTCCGCCGGGAAAGAGGCGGGAAGTAGTTGCAGCATCATTAACATCTTTATCGTAGAAAGATAAGAACGAGGGCAAGGTGTCGCCCTGACCCATCACCAACCTGTAAGGCTGGTATCGAGATATTTATATTTAGACTGCCACATTCGATGTCCACATTGTGTTAGGAAACAAAAGCTTTCAAGATGCAAATTATAACTGTGAATTGGTACGCTATTAGCGTGGCATAAATGTTCTCCTATGCACTAAGAAAATGGGTCGTTTTTGTATTTATTTGTCTTCTTTTCTTTTTTGAACCCAACGGATTCGGTCAAATTGGACCCCAAACAATATAAATTAAATTTGGTTGTAAAAGATAAATTCAGTTGTATCTAACTGAACCAAATTGTTGTCACTTATTAATCCGAATGTGAGAGTTGCGGCTGAATTGTTGACACGTGCCAAGTTGATCAAATCAACTCCACGATTGAACTACTTTGAGTGACATCACTTGCCGCACTTGTAAATGGCCGGTGTTACCGATCAGAGGAAAGGAGCAGATAGAAAAAAATTGAAGAAAGCTGGGCATTTATACGACATGCCAACTCATCGAGCATCGTATTGGACATAATTGTTGCTCTAGTTATATATATGAACTTATCTCCATTATATATATATATATATATATATATATATATATATATATATATATAGAAGATAAAAAAAAAGGGTTTAGTAGAAACAACATCATGAGTGATTAAAGCCTTGTTCTTATCATGAATAGAAAGAGATACTCTTTTATTATAATATCCTTTTTCAAGCAAGTTGCTTTCATATCAGGAATATAGTGAATAACTAATGCATACTTGCTTCCAATTGCTAAGCTCAAGAAAAATATTATCTTTTCTCTTATTGATTTTTGTGATCAATTATCAACGGTAATGTTGGCAGAATAATTTATATTAATTTTAGCAAAGAGTTCCATGTAGCTGCTCATGTGATTGAAAGCACTTTTGTCTAGATACTAGATACCATATCATAGATTGACTATATTTTAAATCAGCATTAGCTATTAGTATAATAGGATTATCATTCGTTTCTTTTGTATTTGTAAAATTTGTATTATGACTTCCATTGTTAGGATTATAATAGCAATATGTAGTATAGTGGCCAAACTTATTGTAAACATAACATTGAATTTGAGAGTTGGGATTATGATAACATTTTGTAGCATAGTGGTTAAACTTCTTACTAATATAGCGTTGAATTTGAGATTTGTAGTACATCTCATATTTACCTCATCCACGACCTTGGCCTCGATCTCTTGGGCTTATATTGTCTCCTTCATTTTGGTTGTTTTGTACTACTTGAGTAGGTTGATCTCTTTCTCCTCGTTGTTATTCACGATCTCTACTTCATTATTTAGTTTATAGAGCTTGCTCTAATGACTTATCTTCTTATAAGCATTTGTTCATGTACTTGAAGAAAACTCTTTATTTGTTCCAAAAATAATTGTTTTCACTATTTGAATTCTTCAATTACCACAATAATAAAATCAAACTTCGGATCCCAAAGATCTTAAATATTTCTCCATTACTCTTTGATTATTAATTTGTTCACCATTTTTTCTCATTTGGTGAATAATATAAATGATATTATAGAAGTACTTTGAAATGGACATAAAGGTGCATTGTTGTAGTTTTTCAAAGTCAGCTCTTAAAGTTTAAAGTTTGTAGGCGGATCTTGTTCACCTTGTTTTTTTGTAAAGTGTTCCATGCCTCCTTTGATATCTTTGAGGAAGCAAGAATCTCAAACTTCATTTTGCTAAGGACTTAGTATATTGTGAATAAGGCATTCTTCTCTTTTCTTTGATGTTTGAGTTGTTTTATTGCTTCTTTATCCATTTGGATTTTTTCCTCCACACTAAGTTTAATAAAACCATCTTGTACAAGCTTCCACACATCAAGAGTGCTTAGAAGTGCCTTAATTTGTATACACCATAAATTATAGTGTTCCTTCATCAACAAGGAAATTTATGTTGAAAATGCACTCTAGGAAGTCATGAGTTAACTTGGCTCTCCGAATCAATTGAAGAAAGAAGTGGAGAGATTAGAACAAGTTATTTTGGACAAGGAAAGAAGGGTTTCTTGATGTATTTACTAAAACTTATACAACTCAATTGATTTCACAACACATATATTCGAAGGGATACAAATCATGACTTTATATAATCCAAGAAAATCTCTTTAACACAAATTAATTTCGAAATCCAAATTAAATTCTTTTTATCGTTTTAATGCCATTTTCTAATTTAATTTATACACGTATCGTATCATAAACGTGGTGCAGAAGTGAACACGTTGAACACGCTGACAGCAAATATACATTTGCATGGAAAACGAGGATGTGGAACTTGTGTGGATATAATGAAGCCGTCAGTAATAAACCCATCGCAACACTTCCATTACAAAGCCCATAAGATTCTCCGTCTTCTGCTCAGTGTTGTCCACCGAGCCAAATGGCTTTCTGCGCTTCTGCTCCGTCCTTCTGCAGTCTCATCGGTGCCCATCGGTGGACGTCGCCGTCCAAGGCTTCACCACGTCCATGCTTCCGACCACATATCCGGTGTGCTGCGCAGACTCCTCATCGGCGATCGGCTAATTACCAGCCAAGCTCGTGGAGTGACGAATACATCCAATCGCTAAGAAATGACACCAAGGTCGGTCTGCATGCAATCTGTAAGCCTGAGTTTTATCTATAGTTCGCACTGGTTACTCACTAGCTTTCATTAGGTGCAGGAGGATAACGCAACAAGGATGGGAAAACTGACGGCGGACGTGAAACAACTGATCTACATGAAGAAGGGAATCGAGGAGCAGCTTCAACTGATCGATCACCTGCAGCAGCTTGGGGTGTCGTATCACTTTAAGGAGGATATTAAGGATGCTTTATGGACAATATACCGTTCCATGGAAGAGGTGAACATGTTGCTGAAGGATAATCTTCATGCCACGGCTCTTATGTTCAGGCTTCTCAGAGAACATGGGTTTGCTGTTTCTGAAGGTGATTAAGCTGTATATCCTGCTTTACTCCTTTCTTGGCGACTGATACAGCATTGTCGCTGATGTACCTCATATATTGCTAGAACAATTACTTCCATAAAACTGAGACAACTAGAAATATGTCCAATTAGTCATAAATTATGCCACGTTAATAGCCTAACATACTAATGGAATTTTGTGTTTATTCTGTTCTATCATGGTGTCACAATCTAACTTGCACAAATTATGAGGATGGACTGAAGGTGTATTCTACCGATTTATGGATGAGAAGGGAAACTTGAAAGCCAGCCTTCGCCACCAGACTGAAGGATTGATGAGCTTGTACGAGGCTTCCCATCTTGCAAAGGAAGGAGAGCACGCGCTGGAAGAAGCTACGAACTTCACAACTAAACAGCTCAAGAGCCTCATGGAGGGATCACTTGAGCCTCATCTCAGGGAGCACGTAGGCCATGCCTTGGAGCTTCCATTGAACTGGAGGATGCCGAGGTTACAGACCAGGTGGTTCATAGAAGCATCCCAAAGGGAAGCGAAGATGAACCCTGTCCTGCTTGAATTGGCTAAGTTGGACTTCAACAGGGTTCAGATCATATATCAGAGGGAACTCAGAGAAGTGTCGAGGTATTTTGATCTTGCTTTACTTGAATCATGTCTTGTGCATTCTGCCCTCGTTTATGATGATGGGGATAAAAAGAGGAATAACCTTTGTATAGGAACAAATACTAGAAGACCAAAATACGCAGCGGAATAAAATGGAAACACAATCAAACAGAACACCAAGATATACGTGGAAAACCCCTTCAATGTGAAGGGTAAAAACCACGGGGCAAACTAGAGATAATCCACTATGAGAATAATGAATATACAAATCTCAATCTCTTGCCCAAAACCCTAGCAACAACCACAAGAGAATAACTGGGATACAAGGATCACGTCACTGCCCACAATATCTAAAACCTCCCCAAGTAATCACAGCAAGAGTCTACTGTAGATTTGATCTAACCTGAGATGAGAACACTGCTAGATGATTGTGAATAGTCTCTCTGCGTTGTCCTTGTCTTCTTCCCTTTCTTTCTCTTCCTTTTCCGCCTTGATCTCCTTCTTCTCTTTGGAATCCCGTGGCCTCCAAGATCTGCCTCGTTGCTGCCTTTTTATAGCCTTAATCTGCCTCTAAAACACAGCCACCATACCCCCCTAATCTTAATTAGGGTTAGGTTAAGAGAGGGTGTGGGCTGTGGGCTGATAAAGCCCACATGGGCTGAATATGGGCCATCAGCCCAACAACCTCTCCCTTCAGCCCATAAGGGAGGCTGTCCCATGACTCCTCAATGTGAAGCCATGCCGACCAACTGTCGGCATATCTCCTGTCTTTCTTTTGGTAAGGTCTTCGTTAACATGTCTGCTCCGTTGTCATCTGTATGAATTTTCTGAAGCTGCAACTGCTTCTCTTCAAATACATTTCGAATCCAGTGGTATCTGACATCTATATGCTTTGACTTGGAATGAAACATTGGGTTCTTACACAAATGGATGGCACTCTGGCTGTCACAATGCACCACATAATTTTCTTGTTTCATCCCCAATTCTTGTAAGAATTCTTTCATCCATAACATTTCTTTGCATACCTCTGTAGCAGCAATATATTCTGCTTCTGTGGTGGAGAGAGCAATACACCTTTGTAACCTGGATTGCCATGACACAGCTCCCCCTGTAAAAGTAAGTACATAACCTGAAGTAGACTTCCTCGTATCTATATCTCTGGCCATATCTGCATATGTGTAACCTGTCAACACAGGTGGTCCACCTCCAAAGCTTAAACAAACCTTAGAGCTCCCTCTGAGATATCTAAAAATCCACTTCACCGCTGCCCAGTGCTCTTTGCCTGGATTTGCAAGAAATCTGCTAGTAACACCCACTGCATATGCGATGTCCGGCCTCGTACATACCATTGCATACATTAAACTTCCAACTGCTGAAGCATAAGGAACCTTTTGCATTTTCTCCTTCTCCTCATCACTTGACGGACTCTGTTCTGAGCACAACTTGAAGTGACCTGCAAGAGGAGAACCAACTGGCTTAGCATTGCTCATACTAAATCTTTCCAATACCTTCTCGATGTATTTCTCCTGTGACAACCAAATCTTCTTGTTTTTCCTGTCACGAGAAATCTGCATGCCTAGTATTTGCTTTGCTGGCCCTATGTCCTTCATTGCAAAAGATTCACTAATTTCCTTATGCTCTGATACCAGTTGATGGGGATAAAAAGAGGAATAACCTTTGTATAGGAACAAATACTAGAAGACCAAAATACGCAGCGGAATAAAATGGAAACACAATCAAACAGAACACCAAGATATACGTGGAAAACCCCTTCAATGTGAAGGGTAAAAACCACGGGGCAAACTAGAGATAATCCACTATGAGAATAATGAATATACAAATCTCAATCTCTTGCCCAAAACCCTAGCAACAACCACAAGAGAATAACTGGGATACAAGGATCACGTCACTGCCCACAATATCTAAAACCTCCCCAAGTAATCACAGCAAGAGTCTACTGTAGATTTGATCTAACCTGAGATGAGAACACTGCTAGATGATTGTGAATAGTCTCTCTGCGTTGTCCTTGTCTTCTTCCCTTTCTTTCTCTTCCTTTTCCGCCTTGATCTCCTTCTTCTCTTTGGAATCCCGTGGCCTCCAAGATCTGCCTCGTTGCTGCCTTTTTATAGCCTTAATCTGCCTCTAAAACACAGCCACCATACCCCCCTAATCTTAATTAGGGTTAGGTTAAGAGAGGGTGTGGGCTGTGGGCTGATAAAGCCCACATGGGCTGAATATGGGCCATCAGCCCAACAACCTCTCCCTTCAGCCCATAAGGGAGGCTGTCCCATGACTCCTCAATGTGAAGCCATGCCGACCAACTGTCGGCATATCTCCTGTCTTTCTTTTGGTAAGGTCTTCGTTAACATGTCTGCTCCGTTGTCATCTGTATGAATTTTCTGAAGCTGCAACTGCTTCTCTTCAAATACATTTCGAATCCAGTGGTATCTGACATCTATATGCTTTGACTTGGAATGAAACATTGGGTTCTTACACAAATGGATGGCACTCTGGCTGTCACAATGCACCACATAATTTTCTTGTTTCATCCCCAATTCTTGTAAGAATTCTTTCATCCATAACATTTCTTTGCATACCTCTGTAGCAGCAATATATTCTGCTTCTGTGGTGGAGAGAGCAATACACCTTTGTAACCTGGATTGCCATGACACAGCTCCCCCTGTAAAAGTAAGTACATAACCTGAAGTAGACTTCCTCGTATCTATATCTCTGGCCATATCTGCATATGTGTAACCTGTCAACACAGGTGGTCCACCTCCAAAGCTTAAACAAACCTTAGAGCTCCCTCTGAGATATCTAAAAATCCACTTCACCGCTGCCCAGTGCTCTTTGCCTGGATTTGCAAGAAATCTGCTAGTAACACCCACTGCATATGCGATGTCCGGCCTCGTACATACCATTGCATACATTAAACTTCCAACTGCTGAAGCATAAGGAACCTTTTGCATTTTCTCCTTCTCCTCATCACTTGACGGACTCTGTTCTGAGCACAACTTGAAGTGACCTGCAAGAGGAGAACCAACTGGCTTAGCATTGCTCATACTAAATCTTTCCAATACCTTCTCGATGTATTTCTCCTGTGACAACCAAATCTTCTTGTTTTTCCTGTCACGAGAAATCTGCATGCCTAGTATTTGCTTTGCTGGCCCTATGTCCTTCATTGCAAAAGATTCACTAATTTCCTTATGCTCTGATACCAGTTGATGGGGATAAAAAGAGGAATAACCTTTGTATAGGAACAAATACTAGAAGACCAAAATACGCAGCGGAATAAAATGGAAACACAATCAAACAGAACACCAAGATATACGTGGAAAACCCCTTCAATGTGAAGGGTAAAAACCACGGGGCAAACTAGAGATAATCCACTATGAGAATAATGAATATACAAATCTCAATCTCTTGCCCAAAACCCTAGCAACAACCACAAGAGAATAACTGGGATACAAGGATCACGTCACTGCCCACAATATCTAAAACCTCCCCAAGTAATCACAGCAAGAGTCTACTGTAGATTTGATCTAACCTGAGATGAGAACACTGCTAGATGATTGTGAACAGTCTCTCTGCGTTGTCCTTGTCTTCTTCCCTTTCTTTCTCTTCCTTTTCTGCCTTGATCTCCTTCTTCTCTTTGGAATCCCGTGGCCTTGAAGATCTGCCTCGTTGCTGCCTTTTTATAGCCTTAATCTACCTCTAAAACGCAGCCACCACACCCCCTAATCTTAATTAGGGTTAGGTTAAAAGAGGGTGTGGGCTGTGGGCTGATAAAGCCCACATGGGCTGAATATGGGCCATCAGCCCAACATATGAACCATCAAACTTCAGCACAAACTTATGGCTATCTATCAGATGGTGGAGCAATGTTGGCCTGGCGCAGAGGCTTCCATTTTCCAGGGACAGGTTGATGGAGAACTATTTCTGGACGGTTGGCTGGGCTTTTGAGCCACAGTTTGCAAGATTCAGGGAGGCGCAGACAAAAGGGAACTGCCTGATAACAACAATAGATGATGTGTATGATGTTTACGGCACCATCGATGAGCTCGAGCTTTTCACGGATGCCGTCGAAAGGTAAACAACTCCTCCACGTCATGCATGTAGGAGGTGTTATTTCAACAGTCTTTGATTCCTGATAACATCTACTCTGATGGATGTTGCAGATGGGATGTTAATACAATGGACAAATTGCCAGAGTACATGAAGATATGTTTTCTAGCCCTCTTCAACACTACAAATGACACCGCGTACAATGTTATGAAAGAGAAGGGTCTGGATATAATTCCACACCTAAAAAAAGCAGTAACATATCGATCCCATCCCCCCTCTTTTGTGTATCGTCAATCATGCAGTTCCACGTTATAAGCAGTGCTACCGTTGGATTCAGTGGGCAGATCTATGCAAGGCATACATGGTGGAAGCAAGGTGGTACCACCAAGGCTACACACCCAATCTTGAAGAGTTCTTGGAGAACGCACTAGTATCGATATCGGGACTCCTGATATTGACTCTTGCTTATTGCACCAGTGACGATGTAAGTCAAGAGACCTTGGAAGACTTCCATAGCTGTCCTGAGATTGCAAGACGGTCATCCATGATCCTTCGACTTTGTGATGATTTGGGTACTTCCAAGGTATTTGAAATGCACCATAATTATCATTCGTTCATGGAATCATGGCAGTAAAGAGTTCACACAGTTTCTCCTCTCTCCATCGGTTGTTTTTGTGCAGGACGAGCTTGAAAGAGGCGATGTGCCCAAATCTATCCAGTGCTACATGCATGAGAGCGGTTTATCGGAGTATGCGGCTCGTGAGCATATAAGGCGATTGATTAGGGGGAATTGGAGAGCAATAAACGGAGATCGAAGTTTCACTTCGCGTTTTGAGGAAAACCTAAAAATGATAGCCATCAATATTCCTCGAATGGCCCATTGCATGTACCAATATGGAGATGGATATGGCAAACCCGATGGAGTGATCGAGGATCGCATCGGGTCTTTGTTTATTGAACCTATACTTCTGTAACAATGTAATTAAGGATAATATCGTGAAGCTATAATTCTCCTCGTGATTTGTCCAAGTCTTTGATCAAGTTTCTTTAGGTGTGATCACTCTATTTATTCTGTAAAAGGTATTTGATAGTGTAATTTTCGTTTGTTGGTTGTGATAATTGATCTGTATCTTTGTTTTAAAAGTAGAAAACTTTCTTTATTAACCATTAAAGGAAAAAAAAGCCTATAGTATATTTTATTTTATGCTACTCATTGAGATTGAATTTTTAATTTCTCTCAACTTTACTATGGACAGGGCACCTAAAAAGGATGATTTAATGGATCAACTGTTTACAATCACGTGGCATGGCCTAATTAAGAATAAAATAATATATTATTCGATAAATTCTTAGAAAAAATATATAAGTTTCATAATTTCTCTCAAAGCACTTCTAATAACGTGAAAAGATAATTTTACTTTTATTATTTTGAAAAAAAAAATATTATAGCCTTAGCCATACCTCCACCTATGCTAACCCTGCTAGTGCCTATGCCCTATTAGTGGCCCTCCTCCGCATCGTGCATAGTCATTCCAACTGCCCGCCCACCTTTATTTACATCGTTAGTCACGAGGGTAAGCTGCCCTCGCTTTTTTGCCTGTGGTTGATGGCGGGAAGGGGGCATGAGCATAGCACATCAGCAAAGAAGGGGCATGAGGAGGCTACGCGGCTTATGTCAGACCCCTTTGACCCTTGACCCTCATCATCATTGTTGGTTGTGGAGGTAATATGCAAAGTTGCTTGCGCCCTTGCTTGCGTGAGGGTGGCAAGGGTCGCTCTGTTACTAGTCCAACGAGGTGTGGTGGGAGCCACTATGCCTCCATCACTAGATTGGTCCAATGGAGGGGGCAACCGGTGGGGTGACAATGCGACAAGGGGTTGGGTGGACGACGGTGGTCGATCGAGGCAAGGTGGTCATTTAAAAAAAAAGGATGCTCCATGGTTTTTATTTTTTTTTCCAAACTTGGGGTACTATTTGGAAAATTATGAAACTTAGGGTTTTTTTTGAAAATTCGCCCTATATTATTTCCAAAACCATTTTATGAATGTGAGATTAATAAAAGATTGTAATACAATAGCGTAAGTTTCACGTGTTGGTGATCGTACAGGTGGACTTTCTTTATCTTTTATCCTTTAATATTGTCAGATTTGATCCTTAAACTAATAATTTTGTAACATTTTCTGATGTCATGTATAGTGTGATGTTGGTTGGTCTTGACTTTCTATAGGTCAATTGGTTATAGGATGGAAAGTTTCACTTGATTATATCAATTTTTTTCGTGAGATTTTATCACAAAACTGACTATAAATTTAAAATCTTTATGTATGCCTATAAGCTATTATGGTGAAATATAAAATGACTTGTGGTATCCGTAGATTCGCTTAACTCTATCATATGTGTTTCCATTCCCATCGGTGCTTAATGTACAGCCTACGATGCCGGCAATTCTTATGATCTCAATTTGGCTAAGACGAGACTCAAAGACAAATGCCATGTTAACTAGAGATATACGTAGCGGAATAAAATGGAAACACAATCAAACAAAACACCAAGATATATGTGGAAAACCCCTTCAATGTGAAGGGTAAAAATCACAGGGCAAACTAGAGATAATCCACTATGAGAATAATGAATATACAAATCTCAATCTCTTGCCCAAAACCCTAGCAACAACCACAAGAGAATAACTGGGATATAATGATTACGTCACTGCCCATAATATCTAAAACCTCCCCAAGTAATCACAACAAGAGTCTACTGTAGATTTGATCTAACCTGAGATGAGAACACTGCTAGATGATTGAGAACAGTCTCTCTGCGTTGTCCTTGTCTTCTTCCCTTTGTTTCTCTTGTTTTTCTGTCTTTTTCTTCTCTCTTTGTTGCTACGAGGAGGATGTGCTGTCTTTTTCTGCCTCTTTTCTGCTTCTAAAACGCAGCCACCACACCCCCCTTATATTGATCTAGGGTTAGATCAAAGGAGTGTGGATTATGGACTGATAAAGTTCATCATGAGCTGAACCCACTTTGGGCTTCCAGCCCAACAACGGATTGCAGTTGGTAGTACATCATGTCGTATCCGATAGACATAGTCACAATTCTCAATTCGGCCGATGTGATACTCGAGAGAAATGCGATGCTAATTGGTATGACCTGATTGATGGATGACGGTTGGTAGTAGTACGTCATGTCGTATGCGATAAATATTGATGTTCATGTTTAGACTGCCACATGAAATGTCCACTTTGTGGTGGGAAACAAAAGCTTTGGACATGCACGATATAATTGTGTGAAGTACGACACTACTAACGTGGCATAAACGTTCCCCATTCACTAACGGGATGGGTCGTTTTTGCATTTATTTGTCTTATTTTATTTTTTCGACCCAATGGATTCCATCAAATTGGTCCCCAAATAACCTATTTTGTTATATTCAATCGTAGAAGCAACATCATGTTCTTAGTCATTTTCACATGAGTGATTAAAGTCTTGTTCTTATCATGAATATATAATATGTTATTTTAATATCATATTCTTTTTCAATCAATAGATCTAAGCTTAAAATATTATTTTTTTATATCAAAAACATAATAAACATATAAATGCATACTTGCTTTTCATTACTAAGCTCAAGAAAAATATTACCTTTGTCTCTTATCGATCTTTGTGATCAATTATCAAATATGCCACGTTGTCCATTTGACATCCAAGTTTCGTTCACATCCAAACTTACCCTCCCAAACGTTTCAGAGCACACACTATTATCATAATTATTAATTTGAAAAAAATGAAGTACAATTGCACAGCTTCACATATTTGTGATCATACAAGTGGCCTCTCCTTATCATTTTATGAATGCGAGATTAATAATAGATTGTAGTACAATAGCGTAAGCTTCATATGTTGGTGATCATACAGGTGGACGTTCTTATCTGTTATCCTTTACTATTGTTAGATGTGATCCTTCACCTAATGATTCTTGTAACATTTTCTGATGTCATATATAGTGTGATGTCGGTTATAGGATGGAGAGATCCACTCATCTGTGTCACTAGTTTTTCAGTTCTTTTAGATGGACTTGAATAGTTAACGTACAGCACCACACCAATAAGTTACTTGAGTAGTTAACGTACAGCAAATGGGAACGCTAAAGGATCGAGGCCATGGGCTTGTCCTAATGGTGTCGAATTTCATCAAATCAACTCCTTGAATGAACTACTTTGTAAAGTGGCTTCTTCCACTATGATTCCAGAGATACTTTTTGGACACTTGGAATTACATTTGGTGGCCGCTTACCATTCTGCTTGTGAATCTCGTTTTAGGGTGGTCGGACGTAGGTCGAGAGGCACGAGAACCTCGTTACTGAATCCATCCTGTTTTCACCGCCTCTGGCACTATAAATCCAACGCCATCACCGCCATTACAAAGCCCATCAGATTCTCTATCTTCTACTAAACACTGTTGTTCACCGAGCCAAATGGCTTTCTACTCTTCTGCTCCATCCTTCTGCCGTAGATCGATCGGTGCCCATCGGTGGACTGCCCCCTGCAAGCCTTCACCCCGTCGATGCCTCCTACTACCAACCCGGTGTACTGCACAGATTCCTTCTCCTCGGCGATCGACTAATTACCAGCCAGCCAAGCTCGTGGAGTGACGAATACATCCGATTGATAAAAATTAAACGAAGAATATAGAAAGATAGAAATCGTAGAAGAAACTATGAAATGTATAAGATGTAATTGTCTAGTTCATTTTGATAGTGAGCTCTTGATAGCTATTTATACACACTCAGCAGAGAGGTTATACACATTCAGCATAGAGGATTTTTCTCAACTGTTTAGAGATTTCCTCAACTGTCTTGAGGAAATATTATCTGCTTATCATGCCCTCGCAAGATTGAGCTTCCATCAAGGATGGCGATCTTGGACCGATAAGATGAAAAAAATTTACGGGCGAGACGCTTTGTGAGTGAGTCTGCTAGTTGATCAGTTGTATGTACGTGAGAAACACGGAGTTGATGTCTGACAACTTGATCTCGCACGAAGTGGAAGTAATGGCTATGTGTTTCATGCGGGAATGAAACATTGGATTAGCACATAAGTAGGTAGCTCCAATATTATCACAGTATATTGTATGAATAACTGTAGAGTTGACGTTGAGTTCCTTAAGCAGATTTGTGACCCAATTGAGTTCAGCAGCGGTGGTGGCGATGGCACGATATTCAGCTTCAGTTGTAGATCGTGCAACCGTCTTTTATTTTTTAAAACTCCAACTGATTGGAGTAGCTCAAAGGAAGACAATGTATCCTGACATAAATGTTCTATCATCAAAGTTCCCTGCCCAATCAGCATCAGCAAAGGCATGGAGTTGGAGTGAAGTATTTTTGCAAAGAAAAATACCTTGATTAAGAGTCCCTTTAAGATACCGCAAAATTCATTTGACCGCAGACCAATTCATTTGGTCGATGCATGAATTGCGATAATTTATTGACGACAAATGAAATATTTGGACGGGTGAGAGCCAAGTACTGTAAGGAGCCAAGGACTTGTTGATATAATCTGTAGCAGGACTTCCATCACATAATTTAAGCGATTCACTAGTAAAGAGAGGAGTTGTAACCTCTTTCGCATCTTGCTTGTTTGTCTTTGATAATAAATCTTGAATATACTTTCTTTGTGATAGGAAGAGACCTGAAGGTGTAAATGTTGCTTCCACTCTATTGGACCTGTCTGTCCTCAGTTACCATGTACCTATAGTCCCTCATCCTGCAGACAAGGCATACATGATAAACACACGTAGTTCAAAACAGCGCAGCAAGCCAATCGCCCCCATGATGTCACGTTAATAGCCTAACATACTAATGGAATTTTGTGTTTATTCTGTTATATCATGGTGTTACAATCTAACTTGCACAAATTATGTAGATGGACTGAAGGTGTATTCTACCAATTTATGGACGAGAAGGGAAACTTGAAAGCCAGCCTTCGCCACCAGACTGAAGGATTGGTGAGCTTGTACGAGGCTTCCCATCTTGCAAAGGAAGGAGAGCACGCGCTGGAAGAAGCTATGAACTTCACAACTAAACAACTCAAGAGCCTCATGATGGGGATATAAAGAGGAATAACCTTTGTATATGAACAAATACTAGAAGACCATAATACGCAGCGGAATAAAATGAAAACACAATCAAACAAAACACCAAGATATACGTGGAAAACCCCTTCAATGTGAAGGGTAAAAACTATGGGGCAAACTAGAGATAATCCACTATGAGAATAATGAATATACAAATCTCAATCTCTTGCCCAAAACCCTAGCAACAACCATAAGAGAATAACTGGGATACAAGGATCACGTCACTGCCCACAATATCTAAAACCTCCCCAAGTAATCACAGCAAGAGTCTACTGTAGATTTGATCTAACCTGAGATGAGAACACTGCTAGATGATTGAGAACAGTCTCTCTGCGTTGTCCTTGTCTTCTTCCCTTTCTTTCTCTTCCTTTTCTGCCTTGTTCTCCTTCTTCTCTTTGGAAACTCGTGGTCCTTCTAGATCTGCCTCGTTGCTGCCTTTTTATAACCTTTTTCTGCTTCTAAAACGCAGCCACCACACCCCCCTAATCTTAATTAGGGTTAGGTTAAGAGGGGGTGTGGGCTGTGGGCTGCCCTAGCCCACATGGGCTGAATATGGGCTATCAGCCCAACAACCTCCCCCTTCAGCCCATAAGGGAGGCTGTCCTATGACTCCTCAATGTGAAGTCATGCCGACCAACTATCGGCATATCTCATGTCTTTCTTTTGGTAAGGTCTTCGTCAACATGTCTGCAGGTAAATCAACATCAGGCTCTACACTATTTTCCTGCACATCTCCCCCATCACTCTGATATACTGGAGGAATAACTGGGTCACAATTTGCTAATCCTTCTACAGAAGTCTTGGCTGGTGTCTTCTTCTTCAAATCCTCAAAGGTTTGATCCTCAAAGAAGACCACATCTCTGCTCTTGAACATCTTCTGCTTTTCTGGATCCCAAAGCATGTAACCAAACTGATCAGGTGAGTAACCAAGAAAAATACATTCTTTAGACTTACCATCCAGCTTGGACCTCTCATTATCTGGAACATGTGCAAATGCATGACAACCAAACACTCTCAAATGCCTGTAGGAAACATCTTTCCCTTACCATACATGCTCTGCAACATCACCATCTAGGGTTGTACATGGTGATAAGTTGATCACATCAATTGCAGTCCTCAAAGCCTCATCCCAAAACCTTTTGGGTAGCTTGGCCTGTGAAAGCATACATCTGATCTTTTCCATTATGGTGTGGTTCATCCTTTCTGCAATTGCATTATGCTGAGGTGTACCAGGAACTATCATCTCATGTTGGATCTCATGTGACCTGCAATAGTCATTAAACAATCCCGTATACTCACCACCATTATCTGATCTTATGCATTTCAATTTCCTTTCTGTCTCCCTTTCAACCCTGACATGAAACTCTTTGAAGACATTAATAACCTGATCTTTGGTCTTCAAAGCATAAGCCCAAACTTTCCTGAAAAAATCATCTATAAAAGTGACAACATAAAGTGCACCACTTATACCAAGAACATCAACAGATCCACCAAGAGTTTTTGTCCTCAAAGGACCACATACATCTGTATAAACACGGTCTAAGGCATACATTTTTCTAGACAAAGCAGAACTAGCAAATGAAACTCTATGTTGTTTACCAATCAAACAATCAATACAAGGGTTCAGATGTATACCTTTGAGATCTGGCAATACCTCTCTCTTAGAAAGAGCTTGCAGCCCCTTCTCGCTCATGTGTCCCAATCGCCTATGCCACAACTCCATACTGAAGTCTTTCTCTGTAGCATTTAACTACTCACCATAAGCTTTAGCTTGCAACCTGTACAAAGTATGACATTTCTTTCCACTAGCTATAACAAGAGAACCCTTACTGAGCTTCCATTGCCCTATGTGAAATCTGCTTTCATACTCTTCATCATCTAGTCTTCCAACTGAAATTAAATTCAGCCTCAAGTCAACCACATGCCTCATATCCTTAAGTACCAACTTGCAGCGAAGGTTGCTCTTTAAATGGATATCACCCATGCCAACAATATCTGTTGTGCCATAGTTGCCCATCTTGACAACTCCAAAGTTTCCAGACCTGTATGTAACAAAAAACTCCCTCCGTGGTGTAGCATGATAAGAAGCACCTGTGTCAATCACCCACTCAAGATTCTAACACACACAAGAAAAAATATCATCAAAAGGAGACAAAATCAAATAATCACCACCCTGCACTGTAGCTATAGTATTATCCTTTGACTCTGTAGACTCCACTTCTTTTCCCTTTTTCTTGTTCTTCTTAGGTTGCTTACATTGGTTCTTGTAATGTCTTTTCTCACCACAGTTATAGCAAACAATATCTTTTCTTGATCTTGACTTGCTCTTACCTATACGTGAACTGCTTCTAGACTTTGACCTTCCTCTGTTCTCTGAGATAAGTGCCTGTGAATCATTCTGAGATGTTGCCGAACTCTTTCTTCTCAACTCCTCATTCAACAAACTGCTTGTTACTTGACTTATAGTGACAATACCATCTGGCGCAGAATTACTAAGGGAAACCACTAGTGTCTCCCAACTTTCTGGTAATGAACTGAGAAGTAACAATGCCTGCAACTCATCATCAAGAGACATTTTCATAGAGGATAACTGGTTAGTAATACTCTGCATTTCATTCAAATGCTCAGCAATAGAAGCACCCTCTCTATATTTTAGGTTCACAAGTTTTCTGATCAAAAAAACTTTGTTGCTAGCTGTTTTTCTTTCATAGAGACTTTCCAATTTTTTCCAAAGAGAATATGCAGAAATTTCAGTAGAAATATGATGAAAGACACTATCATCAAGCCACTGTCTAATAAACCCAATTATTTTTCGATCTAACCTCTTCCACTCATAGTTGTAGGTTTTGCACTATCCCCCTACAAAAGTCCATACAAATCCTTGCAATACAAGAGATCTTCCATTCTTGGTTTCCATATCATCCAATTGTTTCCATTCAAACTAATCATGCGAGAAATATTACTGGCCTCCATGTTCAAATACAAAAATTAAATCACCAAAACCCTGCTTTGATACCAGTTGATGGGGATATAAAGAGGAATAACCTTTGTATATGAACAAATACTAGAAGACCATAATACGCAGCGGAATAAAATTGAAACACAATCAAACAAAACACCAAGATATACGTGGAAAACCCCTTCAATGTGAAGGGTAAAAACCACGGGGCAAACTAGAGATAATCCACTATGAGAATAATGAATATACAAATCTTAATCTCTTGCCCAAAACCCTAGTAACAACCACAAGAGAATAACTGGGATACAAGGATCACGTCACTGCCCACAATATCTAAAACCTCCCCAAGTAATCACAGCAAGAGTCTACTGTAGATTTGATCTAACCGGAGATAGGAACACTACTAGATGATTGAGAACAGTCTCTCTGCGTTGTCCTTGTCTTCTTCCCTTTCTTTCTCTTCCTTTTCTGCCTTGTTCTCCTTCTTCTCTTTGGAAACTCGTGGCCCTTCTAGATCTGCCTCGTTGTTACCTTTTTATAACCTTTTTCTACTTCTAAAACGTAGCCACCACACCCTCTAATCTTAATTATGATTAGGTTAAAAGGGGGTGTGGGCTGCCCTAGCCCACATGGGCTGAATATGAGCTATTAGCCCGACACCACATGGAGGGATCACTTAGAGCCTCATCTCAGGGAGCACGTAGCCCATGCCTTGGAGCTTCCATTGAACTGGAGGATGCCGAGGTTACAGACCAGGTGGTTCATAGAAGCATCCCAAAGGGAAGCGAAGATGAACCCTGTCCTACTTGAATTGGCTAAGTTGGACTTCAACAGGGTTCAGATCATATATCAGAGGGAACTCAGAGAAGTGTCGTGGTATTTTGAGCTTGCTTTACTTGAATCATGTCTTGTGCATTCTGCCCTCGTTTATGAACCAGCAAAATTCAGCACAAACTTATGGCTATCGATCAGGTGGTGGAACAATCTTGGCCTGGCGCAGAGGCTTCCATTTTCAAGGGACAGGTTGGTGGAGAACTATTTCTGGACTGTTGGCTGGGTTTTTGAGCCACAGTTTGGTAGATGCAGGGAGCTGCACACGAAGGCAAACTGCTTTATAGTAACATTAGATGATGTGTATGATATTTACGGCACCATGATGAGCTCGAGCTCTTCACGGATGCTGTCGATAGGTGATGAATAACTCCTCCACGTCATGCATGCAAGAGATAAAATTTCAACTATCTTTGATTCTTGACAACTTCTACTCTGATGGATGTTGCAGATGGGATGTTAATGAAATGGACAAACTTCCAGAGTATATGAGGATATGTTTTCTAGCCCTCTTCAACACTACAAATGACATCGCATACAATGTTCAGAAAGAGAAGGGACTGGACATAATTCCACACCTAAAAAAAGCAGTAACATATCGATCCCTTCCTCTTTTGTGCATCAATCATGCAGTTCCACTTTCGAAGGAGTAATATTCTTGGTTTCAGTGGGCAGATCTATTGAAGACATTCACGGTGGAAGCGAGGTGGTACCACCAAGGCTACACACCCAATCTTGGAGAGTACTTGGAGAACGCACTGGTATCGGTATCAGTTCCCCTAATACTGACTCTTGCTTATTGCACCAGTGACGATTTAACTCAGGAGGCCTTGGATGATTTCCAAAGCTGCCCTGAGTTTGCAAGATGGCCGTCCATGATTTTTCGACTTTGTGATGATTTGGGTACTTCCACGGTATGAGAATTGCTCCATACTTAAATCATTCGTTCATGAAACGAACGTAATAAATAGTTCACACAGTTTCTCCTCTCTGCATCGGTTGTTTTTGTGCAGGACGAGCTTGAAAGAGGCGATGTATCCAAATCTATCCAGTGCTACATGCATGAGACCGGTGTGTCGGAGGACGCGGCTCGTAGGCATATCAGGGGATTAATCAAGGGGAATTGGAGAGCAATAAACGGAGATCGAAGTTTCACTTCGCGTTTTGAGGAAAACCTAAAAATGATGGCCACCAATATCCCTCGAATGGCCCAATGCATGTATCAGTACGGAGACGGACTCGGTAAACCCGGCCAAGTAACGAACGACCGCATCAGGTCTTTATTACTTGAACCTATACCGCTGTAACAATTTAATTATGGATAATATAGGGAATCTGTACTCGAAATTAGTCTCGTCATGAATTGTTCGAGTCTTCGATTAGGTTTCTTTGGGTGTGATCAGTCAATTGATGGTGTGATTCTAGTTTGTCGGTTGTCATAATTGTTCTGTATCGTCGCTTTATATTAGAAAAACTGTGTTTTATGAAACTTCAAAGAAAAAAAAAAGCATAAATCATATTTTATTTTATGTTACTCATTGAGATTGGACTTTTATTCTCTCTGCTTTATCTCCTTATTCAATCGATACTCTCCGCAATTACGTGGCATGGGCTAATTAAGAACAAAACAATATATTGTTCCCAAAATCACCTCTAGGCTAATTAAGAAACAACCAATAAACACAAAGCATGAATGTTTATGGGTTTTTTCAACATAAACTTTTACTTTTAATAATATTGGACACAAATAAAGTTTTTATTAATCAATTATTAGACCATGATAGAAGGAATAAACGAACGTAAGTTTTGCAATCAGTTGTGATGCTTATATCAAATAATAAGAACTAAGCATGACTCCTACTTTCTCTACTCAATCCTAAGAAGTGCCTCATGACGTCCTTCTGTTATAAATTGTTCAAATTAAAAAGAAAAAAAATTCTTTTCAAAAGATTTATTTGAAAAGGTATTTTCTTTTATAGTTATTTTGATAGTTATTTTTGAAAGATCGTGTCTTTTAAGAAAATATCTATAAATAGATATTTGAGGGTAAATTATTAAGACATCTTTTTCATATTCTTCTTTACTTTCCAATTGATTGAATTAGATATTCTCTATTTTTTTTTTTGAAGATTCTTTATTATCTGCTTAATGTTGGGAAATCATAGGGGGCGACATCATATGCGCAGCGGAAGAACAAGAAGACAAAAATCTCCGATTCCCAAAAAGATGTTCGTCGTCGTGCGAAGATTGGTGCGCAAAAATCCGCAAAACATAAAACTGCGTATAGAGATTGTGTTACCTAGGGAGATCGTATATCCCTGTTTCCTTGCAGATCCTTAGGAGAGGGTGAAGGAGGTCAAGCGTCCTCCTCTCTAGTGGTGATCCACACAGCAGGGTTGCGACGACGCTCCTCAAAACTCCAGGCCTACTCTGAGGTGGAGAGGGAGAGGAGAATAGGAAAGACAAGCAAAGACTCTAGCTTATGAGGTTGTGAATCCCTCCTATTTATAGAGATCCTGTGTCAAACCCTAATGGGTCCTTCCCTAGTGGGTATTGGATCTGCATCCAATAAGACAAGGGCTCCGTCGGATATCTCATATCCGAACCTCTACTCATCGCAATGCCTACCATATATGTGTGACCCTCTAGGCCCAATATCGAGCTGGCCGTGAGTCATACCTATCGGAACTCCTTCTGACTGAGTGAATTATTATCTCTGTAATAATTCACTTGACTCATCGACTACGGATGTACTAGGTCACTACGCCGTAGTCCCCAGATGATATAGGGGAATCCAATCCATTGGACCTATCTGTCCTTAGTTACCATGTACCTATAGTCCCTCATTCATCCAATATCCCAAAGACCGTATATCGAGCATGGTGCTGTCAGACCCATACGGTTTCTACTCGAGTCTCGCTCTAATCGGATTCTCCCGGAGAACTCTTTCTCTCTCAACCCGAATGACCCTGGCCAGGGATTTGTTTGAGCAAGAACACATGGGATATTCCTCTCATGACGCCGAGAGTGGATGATCCTCTATCGACACTCAATAGCCCTCGTAAGGTCGACTACCACTCCCAATGACCAGCTGTACTAGATCTGGGACAGCCAAACCTATAAGTCTAGTATCAAAGAGTGGAGCACTCATACAGGACATCCTTGGTGTCTCAAGTCTAAGGACCAGATACACTACTAGGACTACGGAATCGCTGTCTGACAATAAGGCATCATCAACCATCTAGCATTCCGTAAGCGGATCAATCAGTGAACTCATTCTCCAATGAGCACCTGTATTGTATCCCTAGTGTCCCTACACGAGCAGCTATGAGACCAACTGCATCCATCATATGGACGGGTATACAGCACACCAGTCTATCCGGTTATCACGATGTCCCTTTCGAGTAACCTATGACCGGGATTATTTAGGATATATGTTTAAAGGTGAATCGATCTTATTATCGTGATCTCATCACGATCCGATTCACATTGCATAAATCCAAGGACATCACAATATATATGCATTTATGCAATAGTTATAAAGTGATATACGCCAAAATATAATAAGCAAAAAAGATTCTGTATCAAGTCACATGTGCCATCACTCACGTGATTGGCTTGCTGGGCACCTATGACTAGCAATCTCCCACTTGACCTAAAGCCAATCACCTATGTGTCTGATCCCTATCAGACTCCTGTGACGCTCAAAGACAATCTGAGACAACGACTTTGTCAGTGGATCTGCAATGTTATCTTCGGATGGAACTCTTTCCACTGCTACATCTCCTCGGGTTACGATCTCTCTTATAAGCTGGAACCTTCTCAGAACACTTCTGATGAGACCCGGGTCCCCTTATTTGAGTAATCACCCCATAGTTGTCGCAATATAAGGAAGTCGACTTGTCGCTATCTGTATCGACTCACAAATCTATGATGAACTTCTTCATCCAGACTCCCTCCTTTGCTGCATCCGATGCAGCAATGTACTCTGCCTCTGTGGTCGAGTCAGTAGTGGTATCTTGCTTGGAACTCTTCCAGCACACTGCTCCTCCATTCAAGGTGTACACATACCCTGAATTCGACTTGCTATCATCGACATCAGACTGAAAACTTGAGTCAGTGAAGCCTTCAACCTTAAGGCTATTACCTCCATATACTAGTAAAAGATCCTTAGTCCTTCTCAAGTACTTAAGGATACACTTTACTGCTTTCCAGTGCTCCAAGCCTAGATCCGCCTGATACCTGCTCGTGACACTCAGAGCATGCGCTATATCAGGCCTAGTACATAGCATGACATACATGATAGACCCTATTACTGAGGCATAAGGTATCATATTCATGTTCGCCCTTTCTTAGAATTTTCAATGCCAAACCTTTTGACAATGGTTTCTATGTACCTGGACTGGGACAAGCCAAGCATCCTCTTGGATCTATCTCTATAGATTCTAATCCCCAAGATATAGGATGCTTCCCCTAAGTCCTTTATGGAGAAGTATCTAGATAACCAAGTCTTTACTGTGGATAGCATTCCTACGTCATTCCCAATGATGAGGATGTCATCCACATATAACACCAAAAAGGTGATAGCGCTCCCACTTACCTTTCTGTATACACAAGTCTCATCTTCGTTCTTAACGAAGTCATAAGATCGGATTGCCTCATCAAATCTTATATTCCAATTTTGGGAAGCTTGCTTTAGTCCATAAATGGATCTAAACAACCTACACACCTTATCTGGGCAGTTCTTGGACACGAATCCCTCAGGTTGCATCATATACACCTCCTCCTCGAGGTTCCCATTGAGGAATGCGGTTTTCACATCCATCTGTCATATCTCATAATCATAGTGTGCTGCAATAGCCAATAGAATTCTAATGGATTTTAGCATTGCTACGGGTGAGAAAGTTTCATCGTAGTCAACACTTTGCCTTTGACGATACCCCTTAGCCACTAGCCTTGCTTTATAGGTCTCTACCTTTCCATCTACTCCGATCTTTTTCTTAAAGATCCATTTGCAACCGATGGGTACAATACCATCGGGCGCATCAACTAGGTTCCAAACCTTGTTGGAGTACATAGAATCCATCTAAAAATTCATGGCTTCTTGCCACTTCCCGGAGTCTATACTCATAATAGCCTCCTCGTAGGTCTGAGGATCAATATCCTCAGCATCCTCTCCTCTAATATGTCCCACATATCTCTCAAGAAGATGAGATACTCTATCAGACCTGCGTAAAGTTGAAACTTGTGTATTAGGTACTTGAACAGACTCGGGCTGTAGAGTGGTGCTTGAGCTTGATTCTCTAACTTCGCTCAACTCTATCATTCTCCCACTGTCTCCGCCAAGAATGTGTTCCTTCTCAAGGAACACTGCTCTCTTAGCTACAAAGACCTTTTTGTCCTCGGGATGATAGAAATAATACCCACAAGTTTCCTTAGGGTATCCCACAAATTTGCATCGCTCTGTCCTTGATTCTAACTTATCGTGGTTGTGTCTTTTAATGTGGGCATGGTAGCCCCAAATCTTAACAACCTTAAGATTAGGCTTATTCCCTTTCTATATCTCATATGGTGTAGACACTACCGACTTAGTTGGAACTCTGTTCAGAAGGTAAGCTGCGGTTTCTAAGGCATATCCCCAGAATGAGATGGGTAGGTCAGCGAAACTCATCATGGACCGTACCATATCTAATAAAGTACGATTTCTCCTTTCAGAGACACCATTGAGCTGAGGTGTGTAAGGAGGTTTCCATTGGGATAATATCCCATGGTCCTTGAGGAACTGAGTAAACTCTGTACTTAAGTATTCATCTCCTCGATCTGATCGAAGAGTTTTGATACTCTTTCCAGTCTGGTTCTCCATCTCATTCTTATACTCTCTGAATTTCTCAAAGGCCTCGGATTTATACTTCATTAAGTACACATATCCATACCTTGAGAAATCATCAGTAAATGTAATGAAGTAGGAGTAACCTCCAATGGCATGAGTTGACATGGGTCCACATACATCACATCACTATGTATGAGTTCCAACAACTCAGTGGCTCTCTCTCTAGTTCCACTAAATGGAGAGTTGGTCAATTTTCCACGAATGCAAGGCTCACAAGTTGCATAAGACATATAGTCGAATGGATCTAGATATCCATCATTTAGCAACTTTTGAATCCTTCTTTCATGGATGTGACCTAGCCTACAATGCCACAGGTATGCACTGTTCAACTCATCTAGTTTCCTTTTGGACACATTTACATTCCTTTCGTGATGATCTTATCATCTAATAATATCAAACAACCATTGTTCTCAAAAACAAATTTATATCCATTAACTGTTAAACATGAAATGGAGATAATGTTTTTGATAATAGAAGGAACAAAATAACATGCATCTAATGCAATAAAAGCTCCACTAGGCAGATGTAGGGCGACCTCGCCAATAGCTAATACAGCAACTTTTGCTCCATTACCCATCTTGAGGTCCATCTCGCCTCTCTCTAGTCTCCTAGGCATTGCCAGAACCTGCAACGAATTGCATATATGATAAGCACTACCGGTATCCAATACCCATGTGTTATCATAAGAGTCTGACAAATAGAGACTGATCATGAATGTACCTAAAGCTTCATCAAGCTTTTGTTTCGCCCTTTCTACAAGGTACTCTTTGTAGTTTCTCTTCCAATGCCCATCTTTACCACAGTGGAAGCACTGCCCTTTGTCCTTTGCTGGGTCTTTCTTAGCAACTTTTGCTTTACCTTGTTTGCCCTTGCCCTTTCCCTTCTTAAGGGACCTTTCTGCTTTCCTTTTCTTTCTGGTCTCACCAGTGTAGAGAACTGGCTTCTCTTTCTTAATAGTACTCTCTGCCTCCCTCAACATATTGAGGAGCTCCGGGAGAGTCACCTCAAGCTTGTTCATATTAAAATTTATTATGAACTGTGAAAAGGAATCTGGTAGGGACTAAAGCACAATGTCCACACACAAGTTATCCTCTAGGACCATTCCTAGACCTGTGAGTTTCTCTATCCACTCAATCATCTTTAGGACATGGTTCTGAACCGGTGTCCCCTCAGTCATCCTAGCGCGGAAAAGGCTCTTGGATATCTCATATCGTTGAGTCCTTCCCTGTTCCTCAAACAATTTACGGACATGTAGGAGAATGGATCTGGCATCCATCTTTTCATGTTGTCTCTGTAACTCTGGAGTCATAGAGCCCAACATATAGCACTGAGCAAGAGTGGAGTCATCAATGTACTTCACGTAGCGAGCGATCTCATCCTCGCTTGCCCCTTCTTCGACTTCTATCTTAATATGCTCCCACTATTTTACTATCGAGTCACGCGACACCCTCAGCACGTAAAACGGAAGTCTCCGGTAGACTTCTAGTGGGGATCAGGATCCAATCAGCATCTTAGTGTAACCTCGAGAGACTCGACCAATCACACTAAGCCTAAAAGGTAGGCAACTCTTGCCGATCACAACTCCTTGTGATTCCCGTCCTGTTCGGCCTCGAGGGACTCGACCAACCATGATACTCGGTTAAGTCAACACCTTCGTTACAAGATGAGTCTGATTTGATGATATACCCTCGAGGGACTCGACTAAGCATACCATGCCCTTAGGTCACCGGTGACATCTCTATGTCGTAAGCAAGATAGCGAATCGCGATATAGGTGAGTCTCGAGGGACTCGACTAACTCAACCTACACCGGGAATCGGTTCCTACTCATAACGATGGAAGGCCACGTTGGTCAATCTAATTGCCTCACGTTTACCGACTTAATATTATCGAGAGATATTTCTATAATTTGGTCTCCTAATATGACATGTCACACATATACATATTTAATACATATTTAATATATATCTACATCGCATGCAAATATATATACATATCTAGTATGTGTATAAGCAATCACATCAGATGATCATGGACCACAACCTAATGTGATTAGGCCCGAGCCAGTAGGCCTAATCACTCACATCAAGATCTATGTGTGCAACGGTGCATCTCCATGCCCTGTGATCATCCATCTCGTCCTCGTCAATTCCGTCGACATCTTGATGCATCTCCATGCATCACGATCGTCCGTCTCGTGGGTCCCGCTATCGCATCCACGCTCCCGCTGCGCCTCCTCATGTGATTACAACTTAATCATAGGCACGCAGGCCCGAAAATAAACGAGAAATATAATGGAGGTTCGCAGACCTCAATAATAATAATCACAAGTACACACATCACACGGTCCATGATCATCCGTCCACACATCATACATCACATGTATAAATAATCATCATCATGTAGGACTACTAGATAATAATAATCAACTAAACCTTTTTAATTAATTAATATTTTTTGAAATCAGGGACATGTAGGGAATTTTTGAATTTATAGGGGTATTTTCGTAATTTAGACAAAAGACAAAAATTGGAATTTCTCAAATTCCGAGGGGCAAAACTGTCTTTTACCCAGAAAACCCTAATGCCCTACTCCCTTTGCTGCTGCCGGCGGCGGCAGCCTGTGCGGCGGGGCGAGGGCACTACCCTCGCCTGCAGGCGGCACGCCCGCTGGCGGTGCTGCCGCTGCAGGTGGGCTCCCCCGCGGGCACCACTGCCTCCGCAGGCGGTGCTGTCCCGCCGGGCGGCCGCCCCTGTGGGGGGGGGGGGGGGGGGGGTTTCGCCCGCGGGAGCAGCGGCGACAGACGCCGCGGGAGCAGCGGCGACAGACGCCGCGGGAGCAGCGGCGGCAGGCGCCGTTTCCTTGCGGCGGCAGGCGCCGCTGCCCTGCGGCGCCTCTGCCCGTGGGCTGCCAGCCCCGCCGGCAGCAAGGCTGCTGCAAGCAGGCCGCCGGCCAGCCACTGCAGACACAGCCCTTGTGCTGCTCGCCTTCGGCTGCGTTTCACGCACGCAGATCGAGGGCAGCAACTGTTGCTGTCCTTTCTCGCATTTGCATCAACGATTTTGACGTCAAAATTCTTCCTAAACACAACACATGCAGTTCAAAACCAATCATTCACACAAACAACCTGGCTCTGATACCACTATTGGGAAATCATGGGGGGCGACATCATATGCGCAGCGGAAGAACAAGAAGACAAAAATCCCTGATTCCCAAAAAGATGTTCGTCGTCGTGCGAAGATTGGTGCGCAAAAATTCGCAAAACACAAAACTGCGTATAGAGATTGTGTTACCTAGGGAGATCGTATATCCCTGTTTCCTTGCAGATCCTTAGGAGAGGGTGAAGGAGGTCAAGCGTCCTCCTCTCTAGCGGTGATCCACACAGCAGGGTTGCGGTGATCCACACAGCAGGGTTGCGACGACGCTCCTCAAAACTCCAGGCCTACTCTGAGGTGGAGAGGGAGAGGAGAATAGGAGAATAGGAAAGGCAAGGCTGTGAATCCCTCCTATTTATAGAGATTCCGTGTCAAACCCTAATGGGTCCTTCCCTAGTGGGTATTGGATCTGCATCCAATAAGACAAGGGCTCCGTCGGATATCTCATATCCAAACCTCTACTCATCGCAATGCCTACCATATGTGTGTGACCCTCTAGGCCCAATATCGAGCTGGCCGTGAGTCATACCTGTCGGAACTCCTTCTGACTGAGTGAATTATTATCTCTGTAATAATTCACTTGACTCATCGACTACGGACGTACTAGGCCACTACGCCGTAGTCCCCAGACGATACAGGGGAATCCAATCCATTGGACCTGTCTGTCCTCAGTTACCATGTACCTATAGTCCCTCATCCATCCAATATCCCAGAGACCGTATATCGAGCATGGTGCTGTCAGACCCATACGGTTTCTACTCGAGTCTCGCTCTAATTGGATTCTCCCGGAGAACTCTTTCTCTCTCAACCCGAATGACCCTGGCCAAGGATTTGTCTGAGCAAGAACACATGGGATATTCCTCTCATGACGCCGAGAGTGGATGATCCTCTATCGACACTCATAGCCCTCGTAAGGTCGACTACCACTCCCAATGACCAGCTGTACTAGATCTGGGACAGCCAAACCTATAAGTCTGGTATCAAAGAGTGGATCACTCATACAGGACATCCTTGGTGTCTCAAGTCTAAGGACCAGATACACCACTAGGACTACGAAATCGCTGTCTGACAATAAGGCATCATCAACCATCTAGCATTCCGTAAGCGGATCAATCAGTGAACTCATTCTCCAATGAGCACCTGTACTGTATCCCTAGTGTCCCTACACGAGCGACTATGAGACCAACTGCATCCATCATATGGACGGGTATACAGCACACCAGTCTATCCGGTTATCACGATGTCCCTTTCGAGTAACCTATGACCGGGATTATTTAGGATATGTGTTTAAAGGTGAATCGATCTCATTATCGTGATCTCATCACGATCCGATTCCCATTGCACAAATCCAAGGACATCACAATATATATGCATTTATGCAATAGTTATAAAGTGATATACGCCAAAATATAATAAGCAAAAACGATTCTGTATTAAGTCACACGTGCCATCACTCACGTGATTGGCTTGCTGGGCACCTATGACTAGCACTTAATACAGATCTTCTAAAGGCTTGTCATATCCACTAAAACTATTTGCATCAAACCTATAGTAATCTTATTAAGAGGGTGCAAATATCGTTTTTAGGAAAGTGTTTATACACGTTTCAAACCTAAATATCTTTCCTAAAGTATTCTTGATCTTGTGTTTGTTATTTGTTTCCATAGTATTTTTATCCTCTTCTTTGTCATATTTTCCCAACAATCTAAAAATGATATTTTTGAGTTTATATAAATTCACTATGGAGGCCACAAATACCATCAAATTATTGAATCAAAATTTTGTTCGTTTCAATCGTTTTGATGGAACGAATTTTACCCGTTGGCAAGACAAGATGAAATTCATGTTGACTACTTTGAAGATCTTCTATGTGCTTGATCCAAATCTTCAACCAATTTCTGATCCAACCGATAATGACATCGATGAAGTCAAGGCTGAACAAAAGAAGAGAATCGAAGATGAAGTCATGTGTAGAGGACGCATTCTCAATGTTCTTTCGGATCGGCTTTATGATCTTTATACGGTGGAACCATATGCAAAAGCAATTTGGAATGCTTTGGAATTCAAGTATCATGCCGAGGAGGAAGGTACAAAGAAATTTTTGATTTTTAAATATTTTAATTATAAGTTTATAGATGACAAGCTAATCTTGGCACAAGTGCATGAGTTGCAGGTCATTGTTAATCAATTGAAGGTTGAAAAAATCGAACTTCCTGAACATTTTCAAGTAGGGGCTATAATAGCCAACTTACCTTCATCTTAGAAAGGGTATAGGAAGAAGATTTTGCATGACTCCAAGGATATCACTTTGGAGCAAATTCAAAACCATCTTCGAATCGAGGAGGAATCGTGGATGAGAGAAAAGAGTGAGAACTCTTTTGGCAATATAAAAGCAAATATTGTGAATCAGCTTAAGAATTCTAACAAAGGCAAACAAAATAAGGAAAATTATTTTGGCCCCAAAAGGGATCAAAGAAAATTTAAGAAGCCAAAGAGTGGAGGTTGTTTTGTTTGTGGAAAACCTGATCATTTTGCTAGGGATTGCAGATTTTAAAAGGGCCAGAAATTGAAAATAAACTCCATTGAGGGAGATGATAATATAATCACTATGGTGAGCGAAATGAATGCTATATTTGGCAAGGTTTCTGGTTGGTGGTACGATACTTGTGCTATCGTCCATGTTTGCTACGATAAGACACTCTTCAAGACTTATAAAGAAGTCACAAAAGAGCAAGAGATTCAAATGGGAAATGAAGTTCGTTCTAAGGTGATTGGCAAGGGAAATGTGAAACTCACTTTCACTTCGGGTAAGAAAGTCACTCTTACTAATGTTCTTCATGTACAGGATATGAGTAGAAATTTAGTAAGTGGGAATCTCCGTGGCAAACCTGGAATTAAATCTGTATTTGAATCCGGGAAGTTAATTATATCCCGTAATGGAACTTTTGTTGGAAAAGGCTATTCCGCTGAGGGAATGATCAAATTATCTTTTGTTGACAATGATTCTAAATTTAATAAAGATGTTACTTCTATTTATATTGTTGATTCTTATTCATTATGGCATGATAGATTAGCACATATTGGAACTAGCACTATTAGAAGAATGGTTAAGTGTGGCTTAATAAATTATCATTTTGATGATCTTAATAAATGTGAAATTTATGTTAAATCAAAGATGATGAAGAAACCTATACTAATTTGTTAGACTTAATACATTCTGATATATGTGAATTAAATGACATATTAACGAGAGAAGGTAATAGATATTTCATTACTTTTATAGATGATATGTCTAGATTTACATATGTGTACTTGTTGAAATATAAAAATGATACTTTTAATGCTTTCAAGGCATATAAAGCAAAAGTTGAAAATTAATTGGGGAAGAAAATTAAATCTTTAAGAAGTGATAGAGGAGGAGAATACTTTCCTAATGAATTTAACTTGTTTTGTAAACAATATGGTATAATTCATGAATGTTCAGCACCTAGAATACCTGGGAAAAATGGATTAGCAAAAAGAAAGAATAAAACTTATTTAGAGATGATTAATGCTATGTTGTTGCATGTTAAATTGTCTTAGGAGAGGTTTTATTGGCTGCATGTCATATTTTTAAAAAAATAAGATCTCTCCATATGAGTTATGGAAATGAAGATAACCTAATATTCGTTATTTTAAAGTGTGGGAGTGTCTTACATATTGTAAGAATAATGATCCTCAAAGAACAAAGTTGGGACCTAGAGGAATCAAATGTACATTTATAAGCTATGCCTCAAATAGCAAAGCATATAAACTTCTTAATTTGAAGTCTAATATCATAATAGAATCTCGAGATGTGGAGTTCTTTTAACATTTAATGACTTCAAGTAATAATGTTCATCCTCCAACTAGTGAAGAGTCACTAATGGAGACATCTCAAAAGGTTGGTGAGCAACCTAATATTCTTTTGATTGGACATCAATCAAGTTCACAAGAGGTTGGAGAGCAATCTCATAAATTAAAGAAAAGCACTCGTATACAAAAAGCAAAAACAATTCCTCTTATTTTACAAGTGGAAGATGATCCATTCACAAAGTTGTAAGATCAACATCAAAATGGATGGGGCTAAAACTCCTTGAATAAAAAGATCCACCAATGATAGCAATCCTACTTAACATTATGAAATGAGTAATGAAGAGTTCAAAGGGTAAGAATAAGTCATTGACATGTGGAGTGGTTCAGCACTTTGAAATATTTTATGAGTCTCATCTAAATATGTTAAAGTGCTGGTTATCACCGAATAAGGGTTGAGTTAATTATACTCTTAATGAAGTTCAGTCAAGTTAGGACAAGTATCTCAAAGAGTGACAAAGATACTATAAGAACTTCACTTATATGAACTTAAAAGTGGTGCCGCTTTGATTGAGAGTTGGAGTTTTCTCTCATAAAAATTCATGAACTTGGATGATCCTAAGGCCATATTAGAGCTGAGCGAGATTTTATGAGGAATACAAGGATATTGTATTTATGTGTGTGATATCACTGGTGTTGTCATTAGGAATAACAAATTCAAAGCTTTTATGCTATTTGAGATTTCAACTTCACTTTGTGATGCTTACACTAAGGTAATATTCAAATCGAAAGATATATTACTTTATTCATAAATACTATTTAATCACTTGGAGAAAATTTTAAATTTGAACAAGTGAGGATTGTTATAAATTGTTCAAATTAAAAAGAAAAAAGAATTTCTTTTCAAAAGATTTATTTGAAAAGGTGCTTTCTTTTATAGTTATTTTGGTAGTTATTTTTCAAATGTGGTGTCTTTTAAGAAAATATCTATAAATAGATATTTAAGGGTAAATTATTAAGATATCTTTTTCATATTCTTCTTCTTTACTCTCCAAGTGATTGAATTAGATATTCTCTAATTCCTCTTTGAAGATTCTTTATTGTTTGCTTAATACAGATCTTCTAAAGGCTTATCATATCTACTAAAACTATTTACATCAAACTCATAGCAATCTTATTGAGTAGAGGGTGCAAATATCATTTTTAGAAAGGTGTTTATATACGTTTCAAGTCTAAATATCTTTCCTAAAGTATTCTTGATCTTGTGTTTGTTATTTGTTTCTATAGTGTTTTTATCCTCTTCTTTGTCATATTTTCCCAATACCTTCCTCTTCGTGGCAACATCTCCCTCCCTTACAGTGTAGCCCATGCTCCTTAGCAGAAATCTAATTGTATCTCGTCTATGGCCTTGTTTCGAGCATTGGTGTATGTAGGATACTACAACAGCATCTTGAAGAACTCCTTGCCATTATGCCACTGGCCTCGTATCATCAACGACTTTATCGGTATCGTCTCAAAAGATGACTTCTTCATGGTGGATGATGAAGGTATTGTTGGGCTGAGAGCCCATGAGTTCAACCCATAGTGAGTTTTAATAGTCCATAACTCACATCTCTTTAACTTGAAAACCCTAACATTTTTAACAAAAGAGTATGGTGGCTAAGGAAGGTAAAATATGGTTGCAGTGGCTGCGAATAGGGCTAGAATACTGTAACTACGTGATTCTAAAAAAAAAAAAGAGAAAATGATAAAAAAAAATTAAAAGAATGAAAGGGAAGAAGATAATGACAATGCAGAAAGATTATTCTTAATCATCTAGGCAGTGTTCTCATCTAGGCAAGAGACTCTGAGATTTATATATTCAAATTTTTTCTGGTTTGTCCCGTGATTTTTACTCTTCGTGTTAGAAGATTTTTTCACGTAAATCTTGATGTCCTATTTTATTATAATTTCATTTAATTACACTGCGTGTTACGACCTGCTTGTATCTATTCATATACAAAATTATCTCTTTTTATTTTTTCTCTCTCCCCACTTCCTCTCGAAGGGGGGGGGGTCTAGAGAACGTGGAAAAGAGGAAGCATCATATTCACTGGTTGCATAGTGAGGAAAGGTTTCTCTAGTCTTTTCAATGAATAATAGGCTATGACATGGCAATCCACGAGCATGCCATGTGGCATGTTAAGTAACCCGTGGATGATCACACGCCGAGTCTAGCATTGCATGCGATGGGCGCAATGATACTGAGTCAACGTGACAGACAAATATCCCACTCCGTGAAAGCTAAGATTAAACCATCTTGTCTTAGCTCCTGATGCTAGAAATTACCTCACCGTCATTTTCCTATTGCATGTCCATTCCGTCGCCGTAGCAACCCAATGCTCATGCATGAGAATTTGTTTCCTGATGACATAAGGATTTATTATAATCCTTCCTAACCCCATGCCATGATGCATCAACCCATCCCCACATTGGAAAGCAGGACCTCTCTTATTCTTTTCCTCTTCCAACACAAGGCACCATCTCCTCCTTCCTCTGTACATTTATCTTTCCAATTAATTCTTCTTTATATAATCCCATTGGGCTTGCATGAGGTTACGGTCAAAACTAACACTTGCGAATGATAACATTTATCTTTTTTTTATTGGTCCTATAGTCATCAAAGTAACCAGAACTAATAATCTATAAAAATATATTATAAAATTAATCTTAAATAATATTAAATAAAATAATATTCACGATGACACATATAATTATGAGATTTAGATAATCCCAAAGGAGAATTTATTTTAAATAGTTATATAATGGGATAGGATGATACTATTTTGGATATCCTTGCAGTTTAGGGTCGTATACCCAAATGTAGCAATACTATTCCACAAGGATGGCATCAGTCCTCTATAAATGATATTGAGTGAATACTAAATATATCAATATTTCACCTAAAGGTAAAATATAGATGATATCAATAGTTCATCATATTTTGGAAACTTAAAGCATTAATGTTATATTATTATAGTGGTGCTTCCTTCATTATATTTTTGTAAATGTCTCTATACATTTTGAAATAAATGGCTTGAGCATATAGTTGTATTGAGTGAGTGAGACCTTTACAAGATTAATTGAACAGAATACAAACTTAATTATTGAAAGTTTTATGGAATAAATGATTGAGGTGATTGATTAGGAAAGATATGAAAAACTCAATTTTATGATACTTAGACTTCAGTACAGTTTACAACTAGCGTATGAAAATATCTAAGGATCAATTTTCTGATAAGTCATTAGTTGACACATTAAAATGATAGAATTTGATGAATTCAAAATTATATCCTCAATATAGATGATAAAACTATAAGCTTAAGACTTATAATATTTTGAGTATTACTCAGGAGTCGATAACACTGAAATAAAGATAAAGCATAAGTCACCTAAGTTTATAATTACTATATAAACTCATAAAAGAATATCTTTACAATAAAATGTTACAACACTAGCAAAGGTAGTTATGTAAAAAAAAAAAGATTATAAGGTTTGATTTGAATTGAAAAGGTATAAATATAACCTTGGTTCAAATTAAATATTACATATATTATTGATGGATTAATTTGATGCTTCAATATATGTTATCAATAATAGATATTCATAAAAAAAAAATTGAATGAAAGGGGATAAAACCAAAAGAGAATGAGATATTCGGAATCATCTTAAATTAAAAATAATATTAGTTTGTATTTATCATCTACATCTAAAGATATTAATTTGATAGATCTTAAGGACCCTTTCTTATAATTCTGAGAATTTAGATTATTTACTTAGAATTATTAGAATATTATTTTTCTTGTTGATGATTGTAAACTTACTATGATTCAATAAAAAATAGTCTTTCAATTCTGTATAATCGTTTACATCCAAACTTACCCTACCATAAGTTTCAGAGGACACAAGCACACACTATTATCATAATTATTAATTTGAAAAAAATGAAGTACACTAGCACAGCTTCACATATTTGTGATCATACAAGTGGCCTCTCCTTATCATTTTATGAATGCGAGATTAATAATAGATTGTAGTACAATAGCGTAAGCTTCATATGTTGGTGATCATACTGGTGGACGTTCTTATCTGTTATCTTTTAATATTGTCAGATGTGATCCTTCACCTAATGATTCTTGTAACATTTTCTGATGTCATGTATAGTGTAATGTTGGTTATAGGATGGAGAGATCCACTCATCTGTGTAACTAGTGTTTCAGTTCCTTCTGGATGGACTTGAATAGTTAACGTACATCACACACCAATAAGTTAAATCGGAACGCTAAAGGATCGAGGCGATGGGCTTGTCCTAATGGTGTCGAATTTAATCAAATCAACTCCTTGAATTAACTATTTTTTAAAGTGGCTTCTTCCACTATGATGCCAGAGATATTTTTGGACACTTGGAATTACATTTGGTTGGAACACGATGATGTGGAGCTTTTGTGGATATACATGAGGCTGGCTGTACCTACGTGGCCGATTAGAATTCTGCTTGTGAATCTCGTTTTAGGGAGGTCGAGAGGCACGAGAGCCTCGTTGCTGAATCCATCCTGTTTTCACCGCCTCTGGCACTATAAATCCAACGCCAACACCGCCACTACAAAGCCCATCAGATTCTCCGATCTTCTACTGAGTGTTCTCCACCGAGCCAAATGGCTTTCTGCTCATCTGCTCCGTCCTTCTGCTGTAGCTTGATCGGTGCCTATCCGCGGACTGCCCCCTCGAAGTCTTCACCCCGTCGATGCCTCCTACTGCCAATCCGGTGTACTGTGCAGACTCCTCCTCCTCGGCGATCGGCTAATTACCAGCCAAGTTCGTGGAGTGACGAATTCATCCAATCGCTAGGAAATGACACCAAGGTCGGCATGCATGCAATCGGTAAACTTGAGTTTTATCTATAGTTCGCACTGGTTACTGACTAGCTTTCATTAGGTGGAGGAGGATAAAGCAACAAGGATGGGAAAACTGACAGAGGACGTGAAACAACTGATCTACATGAAGAAGGGAATTGAGGACCAGCTTCAACTGATCGATCACCTGCAGCAGCTTGGGGTGGCGTATCACTTTAAGGAGGATATTAAGGAAGCTTTACGGACAATATACCGTTCCATGGAAGAGGTGAACATGTTGCTGAAGGATAATCTTCATGCCACGGCTCTTATGTTCAGGCTTCTCAGAGATCATGGGTTTGCTGTTTCTGAAGGTGATTAAGCTGTATATACTGCTTTACTCCTTTCTTGGCGACTGATACAGCATTGTCGCCGATGTACCTCATATATTGCTAGAACAATTACTTCCATAAAACTGAGACTACTAGAAATATGTCCAATTAGTCATAAATTATGCCACGTTAATAGCCTAACATACTAATGGAATTTTGTGTTTATTCTGTTCTATCATGGTGTCACAATCTAACTTGCACAAATTATGTGGATGGACTGAAGGTGTATTCTACCGATTTATGGATGAGGAGGGAAACTTGAAAGCCAGCCTTCGCCACCAGACTGAAGGATTGGTGAGCTTGTACGAGGCTTCCCATCTTGCAAAGGAAGGAGAGCACGTGCTGGAAGAAGCTACGAACTTCACAAGTAAACAGCTCAAGAGCCTCATGGAGGGATCACTTGAGCCTCATCTCAGGGAGCACGTAGCCCATGCCTTGGAGCTTCCATTGAACTGGAGGATGCCGAGGTTACAGACCAGGTGGTTCATAGAAGCATCCCAATGGGAAGCGAAGATGAACCCTGTCCTGCTTGAATTGGCTAAGTTGGACTTCAACAGGGTTCAGATCATAAATCAGAGGGAACTCAGAGAAGTGTCGAGGTATTTTAAGCTTGCTTTACTTGAATCATGTCTTGTGCATTCTGCCGTCGTTTATGAACCAGCAAACTTCAGCACAAACTTATGGCTATCGATCAGATGGTGGAGCAATCTTGGGCTCGCGCAAAGGCTTCCATTTTCCAGGGACAGGTTGATGGAGAACTATTTCTGGACGGTTGGCTGGGCTTTTGAGCCACAGTTTGCAAGAATTAGGGAGGCGCAGACAAAAGCGAACTGCCTGATAACAACAATAGATGATGTGTATGATGTTTACGGCACCATCGATGAGCTCGAGCTTTTCACGGATGCCGTCGATAGGTAAACAACTCCTCCACGTCATGCATGTAGGAGGTGTTATTTCAACGATCTTTGATTCCTGATAACATCTACTCTGATGGATGTTGCAGATGGGATGTTAATGCAATCGACAAATTGCCAGAGTACATGAAGATATGTTTTCTAGCCCTCTTCAACTCTACAAATGACACCGCGTACAATGTTATGAAAGAGAAGGGTCTGGATATAATTCCACACCTAAAAAAAGCAGTAACATATCGATCCCATCCCCCCTCTTTTGTGTATCGTCAATCATGCAGTTCCACTTTATAAACAGTGCTACCCTTGGATTCAGTGGGCAGATCTATGCAAGGCATACATGGTGGAAGCAAGGTGGTACCACCAAGGCTACACACCCAATCTTAAAGAGTACTTGGGGAACGCACTAGTATCGATATCGGGTCCCCTAATACTGACTCTTGCTTATTGCACCAGTGACGATTTAACTCAGGAGGCCTTGGATGATTTCCAAAGCTGCCCTGAGATTGCAAGATGGGCATCCATGGTTTTTCGACTTTGTGATGATTTGGGTACTTCCACGGTATGCGAATTGCTCCATACTTAATCATTCGTTCATGGAATGAACGTAATAAATAGTTCACACAGTTTCTCCTCTCTGCATCGGTCGTTTTCGTGCAGGACGAGCTTGAAAGAGGCGATGTATCTAAATCTATCCAGTGCTACATGCATGAGACCGGTGTATCGGAGGACGCGGCTCGTGGGCATATCAGGGGATTAATCAAGGGGAATTGGAGAGCAATAAACGGAAATCGAAGTTTCACTTCGCCTTTTGAGGAAAACCTGAAAATGATGGCCATCAATATTGCTCGAATGGCCCAATGCATATACCAATATGGAGATGGATATGGGAAACCTGATGGAGTGATCGAGGATCGCATAAGGTCTTTGTTGATTGAACCTATACTTATGTAATAATGTAATTAAGGATAATATCGTGAGGCTATAAGTCTCCTAGTGATTTGTCCAAGTCTTTTGATCAAGTTTCTTTAGGTGTGATCACTCTTTTTATTCTGTAAAAGGTGTTGATGGTGTAATTTTCATTTGTTCGTTGTGATAATTGATCTGTATCATCGTTTTAAAAGTAGAAAACTTTCTTTATTAAACATTAAAGGAAAAAAAGTCTATAGCAGATTTTACTTTATGCTACTCATTGAGATTGAATTTTTAATTTCTCTCAACTTTATCGTAGACGGGCACATTAAAAAGGCTGATTTAATGGATCAACTGTCTACAACGTCACATAGCCTAATTAAGAATAAAACTATATATTATTTAATAAATTCTTAAAAAAATTATATATGTTTTATAATTTCTCATAGAGCACCTCTAAGTACATGAAAAGATGATTTTACTCTCATCATTTAAAATTTTTTTATCATAGTCCTTGCTAGTCATAGGTGCCCAGCAAACCAATCACGTGAGTGATGGCACGTGTGACTTGATATATAATCTTTTTGCTTATTATATTTTGGCGTATATCACTTTATAACTATTGCATAAATGCATATATATTGTGATGTCCTTGGATTTGTGCAATGGGAATCGGATCGTGATGAGATCACGATAATGAGATCGATTCACCTTTAAACACATATCCTAAATAATCCCGGTCATAGGTTACTCGAGAGAGACATTGTGATAACCGGATAGACTGGTGTGCTGTATACCCGTCCATATGATGGATGCAGCTGGTCTCATAGCTGCTCGTGTAGGGACACTAGGGATACAGTACAGGTGCTCATTGGAGAATGAGTTCACTGATTGATCCGCTTACGGAATGCTGGATGGTTGATGATGCCTTATTGTCAGACAACGATTCCGTAGTCCTAGTGGTGTATCTGGTTCTTAGACTTGAGACACCAAGGATGTCCTGTATGAGTGCTCCACTCTTTGATACCAGACTTATAGGTTTGGCTGTTCCCAGATCTAGTACAGCTGGTCATTGGGAGTGGTAGTCGACCTTACGAGGGCTATTGAGTGTCGATAGAGGATCATCCACTCTCGGTATCATGAGAGGAATATCCCATGTGTTCTTGCTCAGACAAATCCCTGGCCAGGGTCATTCGGGTTGAGAGAGAAAGAGTTCTCCGGGAGAATCCGATTAGAGCGAGACTCGAGTAGAAACCGTATGGGTCTGACAGCACCATGCTCGATATACGGTCTCTGGGATATTAGATGGATGAGGGACTATAGGTACATGGTAACTGAGGACAGACAGGTCCAATGGATTGGATTCCCCTGTATCGTCTGGGGACTACGGCGTAGTGGCCTAGTACTTCCGTAGTCGATGAGTCGAGTGAATTATTACAGAGATAATAATTCACTGAGTTAGAAGGAGTTCTGACAGGTATGACTCACGGCCAGCTCGATATTGGGCCTAGAGGGTCACACACATATGGTAGGCATTGCGATGAGTAGAGGTTCGGATATGAGATATCCGACGGAGCCCTTGTCTTATTGGATGCAGATCCAATACCCACTAGGGAAAGGACCCATTAGGGTTTTGACACGGGATCTCTATAAATAGGAGGGATTCACAGCCTCATAGGCTAGAGTCTTTGCTTGCCCTTCCTATTCTCCTCTCTTTTTCCCCCTCAGAGTAGGCCTGGAGTTTTGAGGAGCGTCGTCGCAACCCTGCTGTGTGGATCACCGCTAGAGAGGAGGACGCTTGACCTCCTTCACCCTCTCCTAAGGATCTGCAAGGAAACAGGGATATACGATCTCCCTAGGTAACACAATCTCTATACGCAGTTTTGTGTTTTTTGCGGATTTTGCGCACCAATCTTCGCACGACGATGAACATCTTTTTGGGAATCGGGGATTTTTGTTTTCTTGTTCTTCCGCTGCGCATATGATGTCGCCCCCTATGATTTCCCAACAGTCCTAACCATCGACTCTCATCGTCATTAGCAAGGGTGACAAGGGTCATTCTATCGTTGGTCCAAGGGGGTATGTTGGTGGCCGATACACCTCCGTTGTTGGATGGGTCCAATAGATGGGGACGACAATATAGCTAGGGGAGGGGTAAAAGAAAATGATCTCTAACATAGTCAATTTATTTAACATATGTAAATTTAGAAATAATAAATAAACACAGAACATGCTTATCGTTTTGTTGAGCATAGACTTTTACATTTTAATGACATATTTAACATGTGATGGTTCGATATTCGCATATAACAATAATCATGACATATATTACATTTTTAAATAATTATAAAGTCATACCCCTTGTGACTAATTTACCTCCAGAAAATAATTCTCTAGATCACTTTTCTCACGATTCACTCAATATCTCCTTCAAGAAGTACCGAGAGAATCAATTGCTCAATCAGCTAAACTCTCTAATAATATGCAAGTCTAGCTCTTTGAGATGAACTAGAGGCCAGAGGATATTAAACATGAGATAAGGCAAAGCATCCTGAACTTAATTCTTACTTCAGGTCTGCCTTCATTAGCATTATAAAGGAACCAATTCCAATAGGTTTTAGAATGCCAACCCTTGAGCTTTATAAGGGAAGCTCTGATCCTACGGAACACTAAGTTGTGCCTCCAACACATTAGCCTAATTCCAATCGTGGGTCAGAGCCTAGACCACCTAATGAACCTCTGAAGGTGGCTCGTCCCTTCTTTGACTTCAAGTGACTACTTTGGTCCATTGGGTCAATAGGGACCTATTAGTCATCTACTTCTAGCATTTATTAAGAGATCCATTTATGCATAGGAAATATGTTAGTACACACTACACGCTCAACAAGAGAAGTGAAAGAGACAATTTCAAATATTGACCTTGAGGGGAGGTGCTTATTCTAGCCTGAATGAGCTAGGCTTTGCTAAACCCCTTCACTAAAAAAAGAAATTTGGAAATCGATGCTAAAAACAAGACAGGATCAAAGAATCATCCGAGCTATAGTCAAATGAAGAGCTAATGCATATGAGGAAGACATTCAGAATTATTTTAGATTTGAAAGTCTGAATAATTTAAGTAATTTAAAATATTAAAGGTTTGAGTTCCTCAAGACGTGAAGGTTATGAGAATTATAGAAGGCGTGAAGAGTGCGAATGAGTTGTGGGTTATTTATAGTGCTTGGGTGACCTTTTGCCTAATTGCCTTGTATGCTCATAAGCTATTATGGTGAAATATAAAATGACTTGTGAAATATAAAATGCCAGTTAGTAGTACGTCATGTCGTATGCAATAAATATAGATGTTCATGTTTAGACTGCCACATGAAATGTCCACTTTGTGGTGGGAAACAAAAGCTTTGGACATGCACGATATAACTGTGTGAAGTGGGACACTATTAACGTGGCATAAACGTTCCCCATTCACTAACGGGATGGGTCGTTTTTGCATTTATTTATTTGTCTTCTTTTCTTTTTTCGACCCAACGGATTCCATCAAATTGGTCCCCAAATAACCTATTTTGTTATATTCAATTGTAGAAGCAACATCATGTTCTTAGTCATTTTCACATGAGTGATTAAAGTCTTGTTCTTATCATGAATATATAATATGTTATTTCAATATCATATCCTTTTTCAATCAATAGATCTAAGCTTAAAATATTATTTTTTATATCAAAAACATAATAAACATATAAATGCATACTTGCTTTTCATTACTAAGCTCAAGAAAAATATTACCTTTGTCTCTTACCGATCTTTGTGATCAATTAGCAAATATGCCACGTTGTCCATTTAACATGAGATTAAATCGAGATAAAATAATAGTAACTCAAGTTTTGTTCACATCCAAACTTACCCTCCCAAACGTTTCAGAGCGCACAAGCACACACTATTCTCATAATTATTAATTTGAAAAAAATGAAGTACAATAGCACAGGCTTCACATATTGGTGATCATACAAGTGGCCTCTCCTTATCATTTTCTGAATGCGAGATTAATAATAGATTGTAGTACAATAGCGTAAGCTTCATATGTTGGTGATCATACTGGTGGACGTTCTTATCTGTTATCCTTTACTATTGTCAGATGTGATCCTTCACCTAATGATTCTTGTAACATTTTCTGATGTCATGTATAATGTGATGTTGGTTTCAGGATGGAGAGATCCACCCATCTGTGTAACTAGTGTTTCAGTTCCTTCTAGATGGACTTGAGTAGTTAACGTACAGCACACACCAATAAGTTACTTGGTGTTTCAGTTCCTCCTAATGGTGTCGAATTTCATCAAATCAACTCCTTGAATGAACTATTTTTTAAAGTGGCTTCTTCCACTATGATGCCAGATATATTTTTGGACACTTGGAATTACATTTGGTGGCCGCTTACCATTCTGCTTGTGAATCTCGTTTTAGGGTGGTCGGACGTAGGTCGAGAGGCACGAGAACCTCGTTACTGAATCCATCCTGTTTTCACCGCCTCTGGCACTATAAATCCAACGCCAACACCGCCATTACAAAGCCCATCAGATTCTCTATCTTCTACTGAGTGTGGTTCACCGAGCCAAATGGCTTTCTGCGCTTCTGCTCCTTCCTTCCGCTGCAGATTGATCGGTGCCCATCGGCGGACTGCCCCCTCCAAGCCTTCACCCCGTCGATGCCTCCTACTACCAACCCGGTGTACTGCACAGATTCCTTCTCCTCGGCGATCGGCTAATTACCAGCCAAGCTCGTGGAGTGACGAATACATCCAATCGCTAAGAAATGACACCGAGGTCGGTCTGCATGCAATCTGTAAGCTTGAGTTTTATCTATAGTTCGCACAGGTTACTGACTAGCTTTCATTAGGTGCAGGAGGATAACGCAAGAAGGACGGGAAAACTGACGGAGGACGTGAAACAACTGATCTACATGAAGAAGGGAATTGAGGACCAGCTTCAACTGATCGATCACCTGCAGCAGCTTGGGGTGTCGTATCACTTTAAGGAGGATATTAAGGATGCTTTATGGACAATATACCGTTCCATGGAAGAGGTGAACACGTTGCTGAAGGATAATCTTCATGCCACGGCTCTTATGTTCAGGCTTCTCAGAGAACATGGGTTTGCTGTTTCTGAAGGTGATTAAGCTATATATCCATCCTGCTTTACTCCTTTCTTGGCGACTGATACAACATTGTCGCTGATGTACCTCATATATTGCTAGAACAATTACTTTCATAAAACTGAGACAACTAGAAATATGTCCAATTAGTCATACAATTATGCCACGCTAATAGCTTAACATACTATTGGAATTTTGTGTTTATTCTGCTCTACCATGGTGTCACAATCTGACATGCACAAATTTTGTGGATGTTCTGAAGGTGTCTTCAACCGATTTATAGTTGAGAAGGGCATCTTGAAAGCCAGCCTTCACCACCAGACCGAAGGATTGGTGAGCTTGTACGAGGCTTCCCATCTTGCACAGGAAGGAGAGCACGTGCTGGAAGAAGCTATAAACTTTACGACTAAACAGCTCAAGAGCCTCATGGAGGGATCACTTGAGCCTCATCTCAGGAAGCACGTAGCCCATGCCTTGGAGCTTCCATTGAACTGGAAGATGCCGAGGTTGCAGACCAGGTGGTTCATAGAAGCATCCCAAAGGGAAGCGAAGATGAACCCTGTCCTGCTTGAATTGGCTAAGTTGGACTTCAACAGGGTTCAGAGCATACATCAGAGGGAACTCAGAGAAGTGTCGAGGTATTTTGAGCTTGCTTTACTTGAATCATGTCATGTACATTCTGCCCTCGTGCATGAATCAGCAAACTTCAGCACAAACTTCTGGCTGTCGATCAGATGGTGGAGCAATCTTGGCCTGGCGCAGAGGCTTCCATTTTCGAGGGACAGGTTGATGGAGAACTAATTCTGGACGGTTGGCTGGGCTTTTGAGCCACAGTTTGCAAGATGCAGGGAGGTGCAGACAAAGGCAAACTGCCTGATAACAACAATAGATGATGTGTATGATGTTTACGGCACCATGGATGAGCTCGAGCTTTTCACGGATGCCGTCGATAGGTGATGAAGAACTCCACCTCATGAATGCAATAGATGTAATTTCAACGATCGCTGATTCCTGATAACATCTACTCTGATGCATGTTGCAGATGGGACGTTAATGCAACGGGCAAACTTCCAGAGTACATGAAGATATGTTTTATAGCCCTCTTCAACACTACAAATGATACCGCGTACAATGTTATGAAAGAGAAGGGTCTGTACATAATTCCACACCTGAAAAAAGCATTAACATATCGATCCCATCCTCCCTCTTTTGTGTATCATCGATCATTCAGTTCCACTTTCTAAACAGTGCAACCCTTGGGTTCAGTGGGCAGATGTATGCAAGGCAGACATGGTGGAAGCAAGGTGGTGGTAGCACCAGGGCTACACACCCATTCTTGAAGAGTACTTGGAGAACGCACTATTATCGGTATCGGGTCCCCTGATATTGACCCTTGCTTATTGCACCAGTGACGATGTAAGTCAAGAGACCTTGGAAGACTTCCACAGCTGTCCTGAGATTGCAAGACGGTCATCCATGATCCTTCGACTTTGTGATGATTTGGGTACTTCCAAGGTATTTGAAATGCACCATAATTATCATTCGTTCATGGAATCATGGCGATAAAGTGTTCACACAGTTTCTCCTCTCTGCATCGGTTGTTTTTGTGCAGGACGAGCTTGAAAGAGGCGATGTGTCCAAATCTATCCAGTGCTTGCATGCATGAGAGCAGTTTATCGGAGTATGCGGCTCGTGAGTATATCGGGCGGTTGATTAGGGAAAATTGGAGAGCAATAAACGGAGATCGAAGTTTCACTTCGTGTTTTGAGGAAAACCTAAAAATGATAGCCATCGATATTCCTCGAATGGCCCATTGCATGTACCAATATGGAGATGGATATGGCAAACCCGATGGAGTGATCGAGGATCGCATCAGGTCTTTGTTGATTGAACCTATACTTCTGTAACATTGTAATTAAGGATAATATCGTGAGTCTTTGATTAAGTTTCTTTAGGTGTGATCACCCTTTTTATTCTGTAAAAGGTATTGTTGGTGTAATTCTAGTTTGTTGGTTGTGAAAATTGATCTTATCATCGGTTTAAAAGTAAAAAATCTTTCTTTATGAAACATTAAAGGAGAAAAAGCCTATAGTATATTTTATTTTCTGCTACTCATTGAGATTGGATTTTTTATTTTCCTCAATTTTATTGTTGACGGGCACCTTAAAAAGGCTGATTTAATGGATCAACTATCTACAATCTCCTGACATAGCCTAATTAAGAATAAAACTATATATTATTTGGTGAATTCTCAGAAAAAAAAAATATAAGTTTTATAATTTCTTACATAGCACCTCTAAGCATATAAAAAGATGCTTATTGGTGATAGCCCTAGCCCTAGCCCTTGACTCTCATCATCATTGGTGAGGGTGGCAAGGGTCACTCTATCATTGGTCTAGCGGGATGTGGTGGTAGTCACTATACCTTAGTCATTGGGTGGGTCCAATAGAGGGGGACGACAATTCAGCTAGAGGATGATGGTCGACTTAAATAAATAGTATGGTTATTTAAAAAAAAAAGTGATACTCTAAGAGAAAATTTTAAACTTGGGGTGTTATTTTGAAAATTCACCCTATATTATTTTAAGAACCATGGGTACTAACAAATGCTAATTTAGAAACAATAAATAAACACAGAACATGAACCCTTATGGTTTTGTTGAGTATAAACTTTTGTACTTTAATGATATTTTTAACATGTGATTGTTCGATCTATGCATATAACAATAATCATAACATATGTTACATTCTTAAATAATTATAAAATTGTGTCCCCTTATAACTGATATGTCTCCAGAAAATAATTATCTAGATCACCCCCCTAATGATCCACTCAATATCTCTCTCAAGAAGTAGAGAGATCGAGAGAATCAATCGCTCAATCAGCCAAACTCTCTCCCAAGATGCAAGTTTAGCTCTTTGAGATCGACTAGAGGATAAAGGATATATAAAAAAAGATAAGGTAGGGAAAGTATTCTAAAGTTGATTCTTACTTTAGGTCTCCCTTTATTAGCATTATAGAGGAACCAATGCCAATAGGTTTTAGAATGCCAACCCTTGAGCTTTACAAGGGAAGCTATGATCCTATGGAGCCTATAGAAGCTATAGAAGCTTTACAAGGGAACCTCTCACACCAAGTTGTGCCTCGAACTAATTTGCCTAATTCCAATTGTGGGTCATAGCCTAGGCCACTTGGTGAATCTCCAAAGGTGACTTGTCCCTTCTTTAGCTTCAAGTGACTACCTTGGTCCATTGGGTCGATAGGGACCTATTAGCCATCTATTGCTTGCATCAGCATGGGGAGGGGGGGGAAGACATGTTAGTACACACTACACACTCAACAAGAGAAGCGGGAGAGACAATTTCGGATATTGACCTCGAGGGGAGAGGCCGATTCTAGCCTCTATGAGCTAGGCCTCGCTCAACCCCTTTACTAAAGGATGAAGTTTTGAAAATCGATGCCGAAGGCAATGACGGGATCGAAGAATCATCAGAGCTATAGTCAGATGAAGGGGCTAATTTATATGAGGAAGACATTCAAAGTTGTTTTAGGCTTGAAATTCCGAATGATTCAAGTACTTTAAAATACTAAAGGTTTGAGTGTACGAAGGCCTGAAGGTTCTGAGAATGACAGAAGGCGTGAAGAGTGCAAATGAGTTTGGGGGTTATTTATAGTACTTGGGTGATCTTTTACCTAATTGTCTTGTTGTCGGATGCTCAGACTAACATGACATGCTATGTGGATGATTGGATAAAAAAAGAAATAAACTTTTATATATGAATAGTCGTAACATATAACATAATTAAATAAAAATTATAATTAAATAGGACACTAAGATTTACGTAAAAAATCCCTCCAACGTGAATGGTAAAAACTACGGGGCAAACTAGAGATAATTCACTATAAGAATAATGAATATACAAATCTCAAAATCTTTTGTCCAAAACCCAAGTAACGATGTCAAGAGAATAATTGGAATACAAAGATTATGTCACTGTGCAATATCAAAAATATTTTCAAGTAATTACAACAAAAATCTACTTTAGATATAATCTAACATGAGATAAGAATACTGGATAATTGAGAATAGTCTCTCTATGTTATTCTTATCTTCTTCCCTTTCCTTCTCCTATTTTTCTGTCATTTTCTTCTTTTTTTTAAATCAAGTTACTACTATATTTTTCTGCCTTTGCTACAGTTTTCTGCCTTGTTGCTGTAGTTTTTTCTTCTAATTTTTCACAATCATCACACCTCCTTATTAGATCTAGAGTTAGATTAAAAGAAAGATGGGCTATCGATTATTAAAGCCCAATATGAATTGAACTCGTGGGCTATCAGCCCAATAGTAGCGACACACCGTTGGCAAAGGCCAACCTCCTCAATCATTACAATCTTTCTGATCTTCCATAGCACACGTAAACCACATGTGAATGCCTCTGCGAGCATCATTTCACCCCTATGTTAGATGAATCAGTAAGGATAAGATTCGGCCAGATTCATCAAACAACTGAATAAATGCGCCCATCAAGGATCTAGGTGAATATGGCACACGTAGGTCCACGTGGCCAAGTCCCTTAGGAGGGGCAATGTCCGTTAAAGCCTAGATTCGATATGTGGAGATCGACGGGGGCAAATGACGAAAGATAACAAACTCGACCAGGAGTCAAGTTCTTTGCACTGGAGGACTATTTGTTCTTATGATACAAGGGGGGTTGAAATTGATGATCAATTATGGTATGCAGGTGAAAGAGATTGCAGCAACCGGAAAAGTGAATATCCACAGAATCTACATATGAATAAAAAAGTGAATATACTTCTCCAGAGCTGGTGGTTTGAGAAGGAGTCGAGTGTTGACATGTTAGAGATGCCGAATAGAGCTTTGGCAACCCAACAAGAATGGCCAAAAGAGTCATCGAAAGGCTTCAAACTGACTTGCAGAAGTTCTTAGATCTCGAAACTAATGTGAAGGATTTGAAGAGGAAAATGGAAAGCTCTCAACTGGGGAAGCTTCCTGCAAGTTTAAGATATAACACAATTTATGCACAGTTAAATGATGCTGAAGGAGCTGCCACTGAGCTAATTGATACAAACAAGAAGTTGAAAAACTCGGATAGTATGGACACAAACTCTGAAGATGGTGGCAGCGGAGAAGACGGCAAATTGCAGAACAAGCAAGAAGGGAATCAGATAAGATAGAAAGGCTAGAGCTGGAACGGCATAAAATCCAGTCTGTTTTGCTGAACTCGAAGAACAGCATGCGAGTAAGCACACTAGGGTTGGAGACATAACAAGAATTCTGCTAGAGGAAATTATATATGGGAGGAGAGACAATGGTAGACAGATGAAGAAGAATCGCTTCCGTGGATGCATGAGGCCGAAAACAAAGGGAGATCACTGATTTTTCCTCTTTTTTTTTTGGTTTTGTAATAGGCTAAATTGTCTTGCAGCATCTTCTTCTTTTGGGTAGTCATAAGGTCTCAACAGGGCCCTTAGGGTCGTAGGAGGACTCGAAGTAGTCATTGACAGTGAGCAGAGCTTTCCTTGAGAGCGAAGAAACATCGACGTCGTCATTTTGATTGCTCCACGAAAACCGAAAGGAGGTAGCAATGATGCTAAGTAGGCTATCACGGGAAGAACTATCGAGAGAGGGATCCTCAACTATCCAGACTCCCTGAAACCAGGAAGAGAAAAGGTGAAAATGGAAGTGTAAGTGTTGCTGTAAGGCTGCCCAGTAGGCCTATGCAAAGCTGCAGTCTAAAAGGATATAAGAAGAGGAGTCTAAATGTATGTGGCAAATAAAATCTAAACTATTTATTTTCTAAAAATCACATCACTCATTAAGAAATAAATAAATTAATAATTTAATTAATTAACAAAGTTTCTAATATATCCAAAATTAATTTTTATCATTTCCTTCATCATACTATATAAACAAGAAGGTTAATAATTTAAATAAAGTAATATATTATTTATGATAATTAATTTATATTAAGGAAGAAAAAAATTCATAGATGATTACAATAATTTTGCTTGTAACATTGTTCTTTCTTTCATCATTTTACATGAACAATTTTCAAAGGACATCATTGGCATTAGTCATCATAGATATACTATCTTTGTGTACTATTCCTTTGCCAGAAACTACAAACTTGTAAATCAATTTCACTTAGCTATGAAGGGCCTTTCCTCAACACTCCTTTTACTAATTCTGATTGTTGATTTCAGAATTTTCCACTTCCAAGTATTATATTCACATTTCCATTACCACTCTTCAATCCAAATAGAGCAAAAAGAGAAAAAAAAAATCATATTCTTTGCTTGCGTCATATATGTCATCAATTTTATATACCATATATATCCTTTTCCATCTTATTAATATTCATGCATTAAAAAAAGGTTAACCTCTTCTTATTATTGCTAATACTAATTATTTATGTTAAGTAATTTATAATAATATAATAATAACAACAACAACAATAATAATAAGATCATAGGTCTCAACTATATAGATTTTTAAAAGATTATATACTTAATTAAATTTAAAATGTTTAAATACTTATTTATAGTTTTTGTTAAGATCTTCTTACATCTTTCTTAACCTCTTTTCATGCTATTAATTAAAATAATATAAACTTATAAATGAGTTTATTGTCTATCTTGTATTGGGATAAGGGCCAAGATAAGCTCAGCCTCAATTAATTCACCGATGAAATGGTCAGCACCTTTGACCAAATATCGTATGATGATAAGATCCACATCTGAAACTTAGAAATTGCGAGTCATATGACATCCCAATTTACCAAATTGAGCAATAATTGAATTAAATTATTCGACGTGGAGATCGGACTTAATTGGCTCAAACTAATAATTAATGAACACTTTTTTCATAATTTATTATCATTAGTTTGAGTTTAAATATTTCACATCTGATATCTTTATTCTTCATTTTTTTTTTAAAATTTATACAAATAATAATTGACGAATTAAAGATAATCTAATCTGCACTTCCTTCTTAAACTCTTTGACAAAGTATTATTGATTAGCTTTCATTTTTGTAATTGATACTTTCTATGTTGCTTTGAGGTGGAAATCAACTTCGGGTCGAAAATAAGAAATCAACTTTGGCACGTTTAGCACCGACCATGTGTTGACCTCATCCCCTGCGTTGACTGTGGACTCATCTAAAGTTTGGGATCGGAATTATTTAGTGATTGATGGATGATCCAACGTTGCCAAATGGAATTATATTATTCGAACATGGAATTAGTAATTCAAGCTTCTCTTGCGTTGATGCATACACTATGCCTCATTTATTGCCAACATTATTTTTTCATCATCAACTATAAAAATGTCAATTTAATTTTGTGGCATTAAATGATCATCACGAATGTCGGTTAGGTCGGTGATGATACTGCTGATATATACAATTATATATAGCTTTAAAAGTCGTGGTCTTCTGCCGACCTTCTGATCTGACCTCCCGGTGCGCACGGATAGCGAAGACGGATCTTTTATTTACTTTATGACTTCCAATAATCTTATAGTGTATTTTTCTATGCAATGATAATTAGTACTTCATATAATTCACAATTTCAAACGATAAGTAGAGAAGACAGAATCGAAGTCGAGAATTTTATGATAAGCTATCAAAGCCTTTATTTTAATGAGTGATAAGTCTAATTATGCTAAGCATATTATCTTAAAATATTCAGACAAAAGGGCGTCTGTTATTCTATTTGTTTTCCTACTATAATCTTTGGAACGACATTGATTTCTCTTTCATTTTATTTTATTTATTTATTTCCACGAGATATGAAAGCATATTATTCGTTTCAGTCCTTGGATCGGTAGTCGAAAATTGGACCCGTTAATTTCGGGTAATCGGTAAACGGGTAGCCAAACTTTTAAGTCACGCTGTTCCACCGTAGTTTCCGGCCGCGTGGCATCTGGCGATAGCAATTCCAGGTGTTCTCTATTGCTTTCCGATTTTTCTCGTTAGATTCACGTACGTGGTTTCCACTTACCCCGATCCTTCTCCCACTTATGATTGGTGAGATTGGTATGTGGTTCCCACGTTCCCGTCGTTGCGCCTACAGGAAGTCGGTTCGATGAGTCGCGCAAGCGATAAACGGAGTAACGTATCGGTCGCTCGCGGGGAGATACCCTTAACCAGATCACTCCCCTCCAGCTGTCCGTCCCGGCTGCGGCCCCCACCCGAGCAAGATCCACCGCATCTAACGAACAGCGTTAAGCGCCTCGATTTTGATGTACCCAAGTCGACACCGGCCAGAAAAGTGGGCGCCACGCGTCGGTTTCTTTTCTTTCTATCACGAAGAGCATGGGGTATCGACGAAGAGGTTGTGTTGCTTTTCTATTTTGTGACGGCCTATCACAGGGTTTGAGCGGAAGACGGAACAAGGAAACAGCTTTCCTTGTCCGCTGTCGTTACCTTAGACGGCTTGCCGTTTCCCGTCACCGCCGTCACGTTTCCTTCGTCTCGGAGAAGCCATCCTTCCACCGCGGACGCCCTCGCCCTCCCCTTTATATGGCACTCGATATTTCCGCGACGCTTCTCATCCCTCAAACCCCGTTGTAACGACATTAACAAATAGATTGGCGCCATTAAAGAGGGGAAGAGAACGAGATCCGCATCAGATGCTTTGAGGAGGAAGACGAGGGCGAACAAGGGTTGGCACATCCGATCTACTATGGCGGAGACGGCCCCGACGACGACGAGCGAGCACGAGAAGAGGGGGAAGAAGGACGGTGGCCTCCTCCTGGGGCGCTTCGAGGTGGGCAAGCTCCTCGGCGCCGGAACCTTCGCGAAGGTCTACGTCGCTCGCGACGTGAACACCAATGAGCTCGTCGCCATCAAGGCCCTCGACAAGGAGATGATCCTCAAGGGTGGCCTCGTCGCTCACATCAAGCGCGAGATCGCCATCCTCCGCCGCGTCCGCCACCCCTATGTCGTCCAGCTCTTCGAGGTCATGGCCACCAGGAGCAAGATCTATTTCGTGATGGAGTACGTCCGCGGCGGCGAGCTCTTCTCCCGCGTCTCCAAGGGCCGCCTACTAGAGGATACCGCCCGCCGATACTTCCAGCAGCTGATCTCGGCCGTCGCTTTCTGCCACGCCCGTGGCGTCTTCCACCGAGACCTCAAGCCGGAGAACCTCCTCGTCGATGAGTACGGTGATCTCAAGGTCTCCGACTTCGGACTGTCTGCGGTGGCCGAACAGATGCGCGGCGACGGGCTCTTCCACACCTTCTGTGGCACGCCGGCTTACGTGGCGCCCGAGGTGCTCTCCCGCAGGGGTTACGACGGCGCCAAGGTCGACGTCTGGTCCTGTGGCGTCATCCTCTTCGTGCTCATGGCGGGTTATCTCCCCTTCCACGACCGCAGCATCGTGGCCATGTACCGGAAGATCTACAAAGGCACCTTCCGGTGCCCCCGGTGGTTCTCGCAGGACCTCGTCCACCTCCTCCGCCGCCTCCTCGATGTCAATCCCCAAACCAGAATCACCATCCCGGAGATCATGGAGAATCCCTGGTTCAAGAAAGGGTTCCGGCATGTCCGATTCTATATCGAAGACAACCAATTACATAGCTTCGATGATCCAGCAGATGACGAAGTGCAGAGTAATGAACCTAAGCCGGATGAGACATACGAATCAGGATCAGAATCGGACTGCTCGGTCGCTTCCTGCCCGGCAACATTCTCCGATGAGCAGCGCCAGCCACTGCCAAGGCCACCGAGCCTTAACGCATTCGATATCATATCTTTCTCCACGGGCTTTGACCTCTCCGGATTGTTTGAAGAAACAGGGGAGATGACCAGGTTCCTGTCCAAGGAGCCCGTTTCGGACATCGTATCGAAATTGGAGGAGATTGCAAAGGTCGTGAGCTTCAAGGTCAGGAGGAAGGATTGCCGGATCAGCTTGGAAGGAACGAGAGAGGGTGAGAAGGGCCCATTGACCATCGGTGTGGACATATACGAGCTCACACCTTCAATGGTTGTGGTCGAGGTCAAGAAAAAGGCTGGGGATGGAGAAGAGTATGAAGAGTTCTGTAACAAGGAGCTCCAGCCCGGGTTAAAACACCTTGTTTACGAGTCGCCTCCCGTTCTCAAAACTAACACCAGCATGTAATAATAAAAATGGTAAAAGGAAAAGTAAGTTCTTCTCTGCCTTTTGATACTCCTCTTTTCAGCCATATGTGGTTCATATTGTTATGCAGTTTCCGTTTCATAGCTTTGCTTCTTGCCCAACAGTGTTAGTTCAAAAAACTGAGGAAACTAAAGTTGCTTATCATGTGTTAGTTTAAAAATTCTCAAGCAAAAGCTTTTGGAAAGTCTTACAAGTTGATTGAATCTAACAAGATTGAAATGCATCTAGGATCATATGCTCACTCCATGATTTTACTAGAAAAGAAATGCAGTGTTGATCACGAAGTTCCCTTTTTATCGTTTTATTTGGAATAAATTTTCTAGTGATAATGGTCTATTCCACTTGGAGAATATTACTGCTTGCTTTTCTAGAGCAAGTTAATCTTGCAATTTGAGCCTTCACATTTTTTGTGCCTTCTTTAACATTGGTTGATAATCAATAAATCTGTAAAATAATTCACTTTTCTTTGGATTTATTAATACAAAGTTTCAAGCCCTCGGCATTTCCCAGAAGTTCCCTGGAAGATACATTTGTACTTTTCAGCAGTGTTGCTGATTGTAGTGTCAACTGTTCATCTATCTCTATATTAAACTTGAGATAGTTTGATGATATAATTCAGCATTTGAAAATTGTTCAATAAAAATCTTGGTGTGATCTTTTTCTCCTATGATCCTCTAGACAGTGGTACAGAAGTAAGTATACATTTTGTTAAACATATTTTATGCACTATACATGTATCAAGTTTAATATATTATATTTTCATGTTATATACTATCCAACTTCATCTCACATCGAAAGTGGACAAAGACTTATAGTGACTTATAAAAATTTGATAACTTGAACCTGAGCACTTTGAGCAAGTAGTACATGCTCAATAAATTAATGGGTCAGTTATCTCATTTGATTACTCATGACAAACGATATAAGAGCCGTATTAGACATGATGTCATGTTTGGCTCTAATGTGGGAATGTCTTTGTCAAAACGCCTAACATTTTCTGCAAATGTAAGCATCTGCACATGCTGACAGCATGGCTGCTATTTGCAATTTAATGTTAGTCATGCATAGTTGTAATGGAATCGAGCCATGTTAGCTAGCTGCCATGCTGATGATGCTGTGGGCACATTTGATGAATGGTTGATCAGAGAGACCTACTGGTATACCCCCATGGTTATATATCCCATCAAATGTGAAAGTTTACATTGGAAGGCCCTAGGATTGCTTGATGTGAAGTTCTAGAAGTGGGAAATGGAATAGGACACCTATTATTTCCCTTGACCATAGTTTCCACAGTGGAAATAATGATACATCTACATACTCTAGGGATAATATTGATGATGATTTGTCATGGTTAAGACACAGTAGCATTTTAAAAGTGAAATTAGAGTATTGAAAATAGAAACAACTACTGTAGCATGCTTTTTGTGATAGCCCATCCTGTACTTGTCACTACCGTAAGTGATGTAGGATGTACAACTCAAAAACCTTAAAAGCACAGGCAAAATTAATAATAGTAAAATAAAATAATTACAAAATATGGTGTATCTCAGCTAAACCTCGGCAGGGTTCTGTTATGAGATAGATAAACTGGCATACATGAACAAAAACTATACAATTGCATCTTGCTACTATTTTCAGTATCTCAATGACCATGAGATATCCAAAATAGTATGTGGACACTGATATTTAGACATGGTGAACATGTCTTGTTATATCTTCATGTTAAATTAAACTCACATTTTGGAAGTCAGCAACCGTTCAGAAGCTAAAGATACAAATTAAAATTGTTCAAAGTGTTTATAAAAGAATTTGGTGCTCATTAGCTAACTCCAGTTACAAAACAGTTTTCAGAGTAATGTTGCTTCTGTGTTCAGAAAAGTCAGCTACTCTTCTTATACTAGAGTTGTGAATGAACATTTGTGAACTTTATTACCTCAGCGTATTTGCTGATTTTTATCTAGCAAGGATGTTATGGTTGCCTTTTGCAAATCAGCACATGTTTCTAGGCGATTTCTTTGATTCTGGTTATTAACTGAGTTTGATCTTTAAAGATGGTTTCCACTGGACTTGAGAAGCAATGATGAGGAGAAAAACGAGTGAAGATTTTCCCCAACATTGAGATGGGTCTGTTGTATAGAATTATCAGATTTTGCAACAGGAGATATATGTTACCTCGAGGAGATGTAGGAGACACATTCTGGTTGGCAGGAGTTCTATATACATATTGCTAATTGAAAGATATCTTGGATGTGTTAGTCAAATTACGGCAACTCAGAACCCAACTGACAGGGGAGGCGGAAACATCGTATGGCTTCTTGGTCTCATTAACCTTTTCTTGGCACAATGGTGCTTTTTAATGGCTGGAACTCTAGGCACCATGCCATGTCAAGATCATGTCCACACAAGTGTTCAGATGCTATAAGTACTGAGGTGTACTTTTAATTGTTAAGAGTACCAATGGGATTATTGACAGTTACCTTTTTTGGAGTACATTATAGACTCCAAGATACATTTCACTGTCTAGTAGCTAGAATAGTTCTTTTTTTTCCTCTGACTGAAATAGCTCTTTGGTCAGGTGGAGGGTGGGGCAGATAAAACTTCAAAGCTTTGGCAGTAGTTCTCTCAAGTGTAAATTGCAGTGATGAGTAAGACAGACAGCTTTGAAATATCATAGTTGGGAACAATGAGACTGTACAGATGAGGACTACAAGACTACAAATAGAGATGTAAGTGTTCGACATATATCATTAACAAAGAAAAAGCTTAAGATAGTATTAGTTCTTTAGAAATATATCATGGTAGGAGAGTGCCTCTCTGTTTGGTTTAATGATTGAACCAGATGCTCAGGTCTTTTGCCAGAAATTTTGGCAAGTAACCTGGGACTTCCCACAACAGGGTTGTCCTTCTACCAAATGGGATATGCTTGGCAGCTCATTCTTGCTTCTATAGGAGTGGTTGATTAACTGTGCTTTTTCTCCATCTGTCTCCTCGGTTCAAGTTACTTTTTTTTAATCTATACGTAAAAACTAAAAAGAACACATTTAAAGAGGTTCTTTTGTCTATTTTACTTTTGTTCTTCCTTTTTAATTTCGGGTGTCAAAATGAAAAAGGTGAGATTTATTTTTGTCTTTGGTGTATTTAACAGTAACTATAGTTGGAATGATGATTTCCTTGTTTTTTTTTTCTCTGCCTTCTTCCTTCTCAGTTATTTCTTATACACCTCTGTTGTCCTTCATGTTTATTTACCTTATGCTTATTGTATCGTAACTAATTTGTTTCTCTGCACTTGGGCTTATATGTGTAGGTTCTTTGATCCCAAAACGTTGATTGCTTCATGGGCCGTTGAAATTGGAGCAGAGGACAGTTCCTCCAGATGTTCAGTATTTGCTTGGTCATCAATAAGGTGCCCCGAACTTTTGTGCTGCAATCTGGTTCAGACCATCAATCCTCCCTGGTTCTACCTCTCCATGATCAAGTACTTCCAGGCTTTGTGGAAGCATTCTCTTAATGATGTGATCTCTAATTTTTGTAGTGTGTTCATTTGGCTTACCTTGAACCAAGCCGTGTGCCACGAAGGAATTCGACCTTGCTGGAACCAGCAAGGTTTCTCACCATTGTTACTTGCAAGTTGTTCGCACCGTAAAATGACGTTATTCGTTCGTTATTAGGTGATTAGTAGATCTGCTGAGACTTGCATGTACTTGTTGGGAACTTGGAAGTCGTATCTCCCCAATAGTTGGTTGTGATGTACATCCTTAATCAAAATATGGTCCTTGTGTAAATATATATTGTACAGAAAAGAGAGCGAGTTCCAGAATGAACCGATAGTTTTTTTGTTTTTGGCAAAGACCAGTATTGTATGCCCGTATGTGTTCATTGCTCTGCAGCTGTTTTCCTTCGTAATGCAAGTAAATAATTTTGTTACCATATTCGATCGTCTTCGACTGACCCACAGAAGCAAACTTGTTCGTTTGCGTAGTGTGACCACTTTTAATCGGTTCTTCTGGGATTTTACAGTTCGGTCGCAGCAGATGTAGATGAAGCCAAACTACAACGCGTAGTTTTTTGGTTGGTACGCCCCGAAGCATCCCGAGAAAAAACCGAGGCATGCAGCAACAGGTGTTGCTGTCACGAACCATGCAGGAGACCACCTCTCGCATTGAGGGAATTTTCCCTTGCCGTTTGCCTCCGTTTAGGGTAGCGGAACCGCCGTCCCTCACGACCGAGGCCTGCCAAGTCAGCCACGGACCCAACCGATGTGGCACGCTGAGAGCTCTGACGTGGGCTATCTCCCTCGTTGGTATCGACGTGCTACGACCATGGGTTCCTCGTGGGCCACAGGGGACGCTAAACCCCCTCCTCCGCCTCTCCAGCTGGAAGCAGGAAAGCACGGACTCGAACACAGAGGACGGCGAAACAAACAAAGAGATAAAAGGCTGATTGCTCGAAGTCCGAAGCCTCTCGTCTTGTCTTGTTCGACGGATTCACGCCTTGGCTAACTTCATGACGTAACTTCTGGCCCCACAGACGGCCCCAGGTTCACAGTCTCTATCCCGTTCTTCTGCCTCTGCCTTTACCTCCTCCCTCCCCCGCCCTCTATAAGTACTAATCAGCCTCGTTTTGTTTTCTTGTAGCTCGGAGACGATGGAGTGTCGATTCTTGGCTTGCTACGAGGAGTGGCTCCAAATCCAGGGAGCCGATCTGAACGAGCTCCTCCAAGCCATATCGAGCCAGAATGGGAGCAGGGCCCGCAGCGAGATGGAGCTCCGGGAGCTAGTTGAGAAGAGCGTGCGGCACTACGTAGAGTATTACGAGCGGCGGCGGAGGCTGGTGCTGGAGGATGGGCCCGCCTTCTTCGCCCCGCCCTGGTGTAACTCCTTCGAGAAAGCCGTCCTCTGGGTCGGCGGCTGCCGCCCCTCCATGTTCATCCGCCTCATCTACTCCCTCAGCTCCGCCGGCCTCGAGGCCCACCTCGACAACCTCGCCGGCCGCGCCTTCGCCTCCCACGGCGAAGGGCTGGTGGGGCTGTCGGCGCCACAGCTGGTCCTCGTCAACGAGCTCCACCGGTCGACGCTGCTGGAGGAGAACAGGATCACGTCCCAGGTGGCCACGCTGCAGGAGAACTTGGCCGACCGGCCGCTGCTCCCGATCGTCAAGGAGCGGCAGAGGTGGCGAAGGAGCGACACCTCCCGCGGTGAGATTGGCGACGGCGGGGACGCGGAGGTGGTGGCAGCGATGGGGTCATATGCGGCGGCGATGGCGGGTCTGGTGGATGCGGCAGATCGGCTTAGGCTGGAGACGGCGAGGACGCTGCTGTCGGACATCCTGACGCCGAAGCAGGCGGTGGAGCTGCTGGCGACGGGGAAGCAGCTCCACCTTTCGGTCCACGAGTGGGGCCACCAACGGGACCTGACCCACGGCCGCGGTGGATGAGGTATTGACTCAATGTATATGACCTAAGAAAACGAATATATATATATATATATATATATATATATATATATATATAGAGAGAGAGAGAGAGAGAGAGAGAGAGAGAGAGCCATCATGTGAATGCGCTGAGGAGACGATAACATGTAACGTGGACGTTGAATTTGTCCATAGACACGCGTTAGGGTGTAATAATACGTAAAATCTATATGACTTATATGTTGTTTGGTTACGATCGTGTCTATTCATCGTGGTGGACACGAGTTCGGTTTTCATTCCGTATGACAAAGGCGGTAGATAGAGAAAGCAGCAAGAGGAGAGAGATATCTTATAATGTGATGTCAGTAGATAGCAACTAAATGTGTCTTTGATGCTTCATGCGACTTCGTATATTTGTGGTCTATTGTACGTACGTACGTCGACTGCACCCATCTTGACATGGGGTGGCTTTTTGTCATGCATGGAAACAGGCAGTAGTAGCGGCAAGCGTCACGTGGCCGCAGTGCCACTTGCGGGGATGATGACGATGTACTGATTCATGCTTGATTACATGGCCATGTCATAGAAGTGTACTCTTATGGTGGTATCAACAGCTTAATTTGATATACATGTCATAAGGATGAAATGTCTATAACCTGATAGACCTCAAAATAGCCACAACCATAATCGTTGTATAGAAATTATAAGAGAATGTCTCGGCCCCCCAATAAACCAAGTTGTGGTAATAGCAAATACAATGACGATATGTTTTCATGTTCGTAGTAGCCCATATTGACACACCTTGATGCTTGCACATCGCGGCAGATCTCTGGTACAGGATTGATTGCTATGGCTATATGTGAGGATGATGGATCCCCAGAGAGAGGACGTCCATCGAAGAGGAGAAAGACATAAGCATGTTGCGGTTCACAATGATGAACGACGACAAATAGACAAAGTTGAGGCACAAAATCCGCGAGGAGATCCAGGTCTGGAACAAGCAACAAAACCAGGTTAGCTCGCTTTAATGGACAGGATCTCCAGTTCTGCCCACCAAAGTGGAGAAAGTCTTGGCATGGCTGCTTCAGGTGAAATAGGTATCACTCCCTTCAATTTGGAAGTGACGTCCTTCATGGTTGGCCTCTTCGGTGGGTCGGGATTAACGCAATCTTGGATGACCTCGGAAATGATACGGAGTTCCTCATCTTTGTGGGCTTTCAAAGCAGGATCAACCAAAGAGCTGGCGCCTCCGTTGCCATTTAGGTACTCCGCAACCTGTAGTTTCAGAAAAGAAGATATCTTAGATCCCGTACCACATCTTCTAGTCCAATGAGATCAAAAAAATTTGTGGTAGAACTTCTCAGAAAACTCAAGAACAAGAAAAAGCTCAAGGTTGTCATTAGTTTCTAGTGCTGTGACAAGTATGTGTGAGCTGACCAAGTTCAGAAGGGATTCTGGTTCTTCGGGGTTTGGAACTTTTCCAGAAACTATTTCTAGCATCAATATTCCAAAATCATGAACGTTGCGTGCAGGATCAACAGACAGGGATTCAGACTGATCGAGGTCACCAGCTCCATGAGTCTTTTGCTTGGCAACGATTTCATTCCAAACACTGAGATCCGTTACCTGCATCGGATAGCCACAGTATTTGATCATACGTATCAATGACAAAATGGCATAGCATGTCTTCCCTGTCAACTAGTATGATCAAACATCCCTTGATAGAAAAGCTAACAGATACCATAAGATGTGTACTGAGGTCACCTTAGCAGCAAAATCTTCTGATATGAGGATGGAGCTTGAGCGCAGTTTGGGATGCGATATGGGTGGGTTCAGTTCATGCATGTGCTGGAGACAGTAGGCAGTCCCCATAATTAGCCTCATTCTAGCACTCCAATCAAGATGCTCAAATTCTTCTGATACACACAAGTAAAACCCGTTAATCGTTTGGTCTGTTACTACCTGCTGCTGAGTTAAGCTTTCATCAAACACGAATGCATCAACTTTTCTTACCATGAAGATGCTCATAGATTGTACCATTGGATGGATATTCAAGGACCATCATTCTCACAAAAGGCACATCCTCCTCGCAGTAACCAAGGAGATTGACGAAGTTTTTGTGGTTTATACGAGATAATGTGTCAACCTGCACGTCCAAAATGACAAAGAAACATCAATGCACCAACCACACAACAATAATGTGTTCAGTTTGTACTTAACCAGAGAAGGCATTTTGCTTCAAAGATACCAAGAATGAAAACCTTTTTCCTGTAAAGAAAATCTGAATGCTTCGACCAATCACTGGCAGATGTGATACTTGTGGACACAACTGCAACCTCAACCCCACTCGATAATGTTCCCTTATAGACAGTGAAATCTGGATGGCTGCAAATAATGTTGCTGAAATCCTCACAAGCAGCTTCCAGCTCTGAGGCATTCAATTTTGGCACCCCTGCATATGTGAAAGTTGTGCGTCAATATACACAAGAACAAAATATTTAGTTCATTCAGTAACAGTTCCATATGTAATCGAAACAGAACACAACCACCCTTGCCAACAGTGGGGAAAGAGTGCCATTGAACAGAAACATATGGTTAGTGGGGGGAACCGTATGGTCTTGGGTACTCCCTAAACTATGCAGAATATAATAAGGTTTCATTCGGTAAGCTAATTTGGTGCTTCAATTTGACTTGAAGTACACCCATTACGAAACAACCCAACAAGATATTACAGAGAAGGTTACCCTGAGAATATTCTGATAACACCATATCAGTCGACATTTCACACAACTTCAATTTTTATACATATCATACATGCACTTTTCTCTCAGCTAACACAGATTACATGAAGTGTTTATTTAGGGTTGTAGCTTCAGTAATTATACTATCATATTAATAATGACCAAAAGTAAGGTAAGAAAAAGAGGATGTACCTGATACAAATGCCTTCTGCAACTGACCACTTAGACCAGTTGTCCAAGGACCAGTTGCAGCCACACCCTTGCTACGGCAAGTCAAATACACGAGTGCCGCTAGGGCAAGAAGTAAAGCAGCCACTGAAAGGACAAGAATGTATGTCCAAGTTGCTGATCTTTTACTTGATGATAGATCATTTGCCACAGAATTTTGTGTTGGTTCAGGATCAGTTACAGATGGAGAAATGGGTAGTGGACTTGGAGTTATAGGAGCTGGAGATGGCTCAAGTGTAGATTTGGCTCTTATTGCAGGGAACGATCCACTTGCAGTGGGTGGAACAATGACAACTTGATTTACAGGGCCAATGCTTCCAGGAGCAGCATGGAGGTTCCTGGTTTCTTCAACCAGGCTACGGCGAACAGAATGCATATGTATACCTGACATTATATACTGCTCGCCAAAACCAGCTAAAATCAAGAAAGAGTATCATTATTATTGTAATAAAAACATTCTAGAGGACAAGAATATTCAATCATCAGTAAATACTTTCTACTTACTGGCTAGATTACTTTTTCCTTTCTCATATCCGTGAGAAAGTCCTTTGGATCTGAAGCTCAAAAGCAGAAGTCTTCTGCAGTTGGAATAGTTAAAGCAAATTGCACCATTAGCTATCTGAATAGTTATTGTTGAGAAAAAAATACAAGCAATAAGAATAGTTCTTACAGCGATGATGTGTCAAAGATTTTTATGTTTCTCCCTTTAAACAGGAACAGAAAGGAGTTAATTCTCTTCAGTTTTCGCCAGCCAGTCTCCCAGAAGCTGATACATATCTAATAGCAGTAAGTACATAAATAAAAAAATCTGTTCAATACTTAGAGATTGAAACTTGTAAAGGATGAAAACTAAGAACTAGCCAAATGCAAAAATAGGGAACTGGATAGAAGAAAAATGAACAGTATTAACAGAATAACGTAACAAAGATTATGAGCCCTCGTTTTAATATAGAGATTCTTGGCTTCATGCTCATCTATATAGTGGTTCTTGGTTTCATGCCCATCCCAAAATTTCTTGAACAGAAACCTGATACACATACAGAATTTCTGTGTTTCAAGCTCCCACTTTTATGAACTCAAAGCTCTTAAATCACAGCATAATTTTTCTTAATCCATAGACCATTTTCATTAAGAAGGTCAAAGTCCATATCCAGGAGACCAGGAGCATCTCTAGAGATTCTGTTCATATATAATCTACAGTCGAACTACCTTATCCCCTGCACTCATAAGGAAGTCAACCTAGGCAGCCATCTTATACTGATAACCTAAATATCTTTTGAATCATTCTTTTCTATATGTTTAATTAACGATAATATCTACTGCAACATTCAGAAGTCAATATTTAATGAGCATCCACTAAACAACCTAACCATAGAGACCGGGTGTGTCCAAGATGAAACCTTTTTAGTAAAACTTCAGCCAGCATTTTGTGACATTAGAAAAAATGCATCAGGAACTACAATATCAAAGATGCAGTAAAAACCTGTTTGAATTGTTGACTCTTATAGAATCAGAATCATAATAAAAATCTTAACTCATTTCATTTTAAAATAGCATGTAAACTACAAAGTATGTCAGGTTGCTTTTGTGCTTATGCACCAAAGATGAGCCACTTCCTGAACTCTTGATCGGTCCATACCCCACTTCCATTTCTTGGGTAATATGAGAAAAATAATTTATAACTTTACCATAACAGCAATGGAAGCAGAATTGTAAAAGCATATGAAATCAAGTTCATAAGTCATACGAAAGATGCACATATAAAAATCAAAAATTACAAAAGAAAAAGCTTTACCAACTGACTCCTATATTATTGTTTACTATTGACCACTTCTATTCTTTCATCTTAAATTCAACCTCATCAGTAGCACACAGGACTTCATATGGAAATAGTCAATTACTACTTTGTTGATTGTTAACTCCTAACACTTGCCTGAATATATCCTGACTGCAATGGAAGAGGAAGCTTATGTAAAGTACCTATACTGCATTGTGATATTGAAGCTAACAAATTCTGTTCTTAATTCAGATTATACTCGTACAAAACTGTGATGATCAAATCAAACCTTATACTGCAATTCTTCAGCCTCAAATTCATTTAAAGATAATCACACTTACCTTCATGCTCATTAATATGCATAATTTCCATAAACATTTAGAAATAACAAATAGAAACTCACCAATCCCCAGCTTTCCTGTTCGCATGTCCCAGATCATCAGGTGAATCACAAGAAATGTTCTGATCAAGAATCAGATCAAAATGCAATTTGGGATTTTCGATCCAAGGTGTGCTGCCTTCGAATTTGTTATAGCAAAGCAGACTGAAAAAGAAAAACAGAATTTCCTCATTAGTTAGCTTTCTTGGTGATGAAGCAAACATGTATATTTGCAATAGTGGACTCACAGATGCTTGAGAGAGAGCATTTCCCCAATCTCCTTTGGAATTGTACCATTTAGCATGTTACTTCTCAAATCCAAGAGCACCAACTTTGTTAGTCCTCCAATCTCCTTAGGGATTACTCCAGAAAATTTGTTCCTGTAAAGTATACTGTTGATAGAAAACTAGTTAATACATAATAGGAACAATTAGGATACATTAACTTTGTTTTCACTGAGCTAGGATGGCCTGAAGGTTTGATGACATTTTCAGAGCTGAAAGTATTACACAGAAGAAATTCCACTATATATTTAGTTTAAGATTATTACTTGACCGCTGTTAAACATGAAACAGATTTTAATCTCTAAGGATCTTGAGAGTAAATATGTAATTTCCAATGTACGAAGAAGTGGGATCATCCAAAAGAGCCCTTAATACAAGCAAAGAAAAGTGTGGCCACTTAATCGTTTCTTGAGAACATTTTACCATCAAGGAAGTGGGAAATATTACAACATGCTAAAATAGGTGCTTTCAAGTAATACTCCTCTGTAAGAATAATTTTAAAAATGGAGCTATCAGGAATTAATTTTGATGGGAGGCAAAGAATAAGAGATGGTGCATAAAATTTATTGGAATATGGAAAGGTAAAGGAAATAATTCACACAATATAACCCAGCCTTATCAATATAAATAGTTCCTACACATCAATATTATTTATTTTTTTTAAAGCTCTAAAGTTCTTCAAATAACTCACTATTCCCAGTACTTCTTTATAACTATATCCTTATTAAATTACAGTTCCTTCTATTTTCAACAATTCTTAAACTTAGGCAACTATAACAATGCTTTCCATCTGCATATCACATCAATGATTTTTTGTGGTGAGATATGAAACTAAAATGCAACTTACAGAGCTCTCAGGTGGCTAAGCTTCCCAAGCTCAGGTGCCAAAGTTCCTTGCAGAGATAACTCTTTTAGCTTCCTGCCAATGGGCATCATATTAGATCTTGGGCAAATCAAATGAAATGAGAAACATACAAGCAGGTTCTTTTTTTCTAGGAGAAAATTCAATAGACAAAAGATGAATGAAAAATTAAACTGGTATATTTCTATGCCAATGTTCTTTGCTTCGAAAGATGAAGTTAAATATCCAATCTACATGAAAACGAAGTCAATACACCATTTCTGTTTCCTGTGATTTTTTAATCATGGTTCCTAGAAAGCACCATCTTTGGAAGTCGTATCCTCTCCTACATTTCATAGCCTTTGATTTTTTTTTTTTTTTTCAGAAGCCACTCTCCTGGATCTATTTTACTGCACAACAATCTTAACCATGCTCTAAATGTATTTTAAAGTTGAGCGGCATGCGCTGGTTTCGCTAACAAGGTCCTTGCTGATCTTCTCATCCCATATGCTTGTCAGGAAAAAATTGACCAAAAGGATAGGCAAACAGCAAACAAGTTATTTTCACCCATTTGCAGTAATTATATGCAACTCCTAAGTTCAAGGCAAATCTCTTCCTACAAATACAATTTCATGGTATTAGTTAAAAAAAGTGAAAAACAATATATAATCATAGGAAAACATGCCAAGCTCTTTGTATAGATATGGTAACACTTGAGAGCATTACAAATTAATTAGCTGTCTTAGCAAGGTTTCCATGATCTGCCCCACCCAAGTTTTCTTGATTTTGGCTGCTTATTAAGTTTTTATTTTCTCATGATGACTCCTATCTCTGGACTTTTTCCCAACACTGAAAGCCTTAATTTACTAAGCGAATACCTATTGCCTAAATCTAACTGAAGCGGCATGAACTAGGAAAGGATATTTTAACTGTGTCGACCCTTCTTAGCCAATTCAACCGAAGGTTCTCTAGGCTGAAGTTTGGCAGCTAATATTAGATTAATCAAAACAAACAATTGAATTCAGTCATAAAGTTGGCAGAAAGAAAAAACATGTTCATATTAGCATGTAAGTAAAGGATGCAAGGCATTGGAGAAGTTACTGTTCGAAAAAGAGTCGATATCACAGCAAAGCTACAAAATTTTGTTGAAGGTTTAAGAATATGAAGTTGTTGATTCAAAACACCAAATTCAAATTAGACAGAACAGGGTAATCAAAATGAAATTATTTAAATATTATAGTAGTTACTAGGAAAATTTATATGCCAATCCCAAACCGATAGACTGAATACATGAATACGTTTTAACAACCCATTACACATTACACAAAGTTTTCTCCTCTAGCAGTATATCATGTCCACGAACAGCCTATATTTAGTCGCGAAGAACAGAACCGCAGACGAAATTATCAAGAGAAACGCAGCACAAAGGGGCAGCGAACTCACAACATCACAACTTTACCACCGACGCAATAAACACCGGTCCAACTGCACGGGTTGCTGTCGCTGGGGTTCCAGTTCTCCAATGCCCCATAAGGATCAGACTCCACTCGAGAACGGAATTCCAACAGCGCCAACCCTTCATATGGATTCAGCCTTTATTAAGATATCACCATCAACCGCCAACACCACACCCACCAAGGCATCAAGAAACTAACATGCACACATACCTTCGAGGTTAATCGACAAGCATGCATCGCAGAGGAGGTGAATCATCAGGACCACGCATAACGCCTTGTGCAAATGGGGCCCAAAGAGATTCAATCCTGCCCCCATTTCCTCAACTCCGATCTCCGAATGCTCTCTCCCACGACAGGCTGTCTACAAGCATTCCCCCTCCTCGACTTCTTGGGATAGAAATCGGCGAGGGGACGATCGCATCAGCGAACAACCCTAGCAGCAACTATCGCACATAAACGGACCCCTCGAACTCGGGTAGAGCTCGAATTATTCAATTCGAGTCCATCATCTTTCGGCGCCTGAGAAGCATCCCGACCCACCCGAGGAAGAACAACAATAGAATTCAAGGATTCTTCGGGCGCAAGAAATTTCAGGTTCGAAAGGATAGTTTTAGAAAGGAAGAAAAGAAGGGGGAGAGAGAAAGTTGCTCACATGGTGGGAGGACGATCGAAAGGAGGGGGACGGAAGGCGAGGGATGACGAGCTCCCCCGAGGCCGGCGGATGTGGAGTTTGTTGTTAAAAATAAGTCACGAGAAATTAAAAGGGTATATATATAAATATATATTCCTCTCAAATCAGTGATTATATATCCCAATCAAACAAAAAAAAGACATATATTTGGTAGACGTCGGATAACTTATGTAAAATAATTTTTCAATGCCAAAATTACATATGATATTATTAGGAGCATCTCTCGGAAAATCCGAATATGCCCTCTCATCCTCAGATTTTCTTGAAATCCTTTTTATTTTAAATATAGAAGGGCGATTTAAAAAAAAAAACTTATTTTGATTTTTTTTCAGAATAATGTCTCACATATTCAGATTTTTCAAGTAACGTCTCCTTATTTGTTTAATTTTGAATATATCTTTGATTTAAGAGCCAATAACATATTATTTTTTAATCATAATCACAAAAAAAAATTACTATTTTCTTGATATTACTAAAAATATTATGACGGACTAGACCATGGAGATTCCAACCGGTGAGGTTCAATTAATTGATCCAATCCATATGACCTAATTGTTAAGACTAATCGGCGAATGATTTGTCTGCTAACTTAATCTAAATTTCATGTCATCTGAACCCAAATCAATATAAAATTTATTCTTGACTTAGACATTGGTCATTACATCTAAACTAATCAGTAGTCTAATTGAAACCAATCATGATTCAAACCGTTTAAGTATATCATGAAAATATTTATTCAGAGTGTCATTAAGTGTTGGTGGTAAAAAACTAATTAGAGGCACCTCTGTTGTATTAATTGCATTATGTTATGATAACAAAGTATGACACATGGATGACTTATGCTACATCATACATCGGGCAAACATTATGCTGGTATTGAACCTGATACATTTAAACACCCTCGTCTCAATAATAAGATATGATTTTAAATAATTGCTCATGGATTAACTCCCTACTTAATTATGGAATTTTCTTTACAGCATTACAATATCGGAAATCAGTCAAACATCACTTTACTAATATATATATATATATATATATATATATATAATTTACTATTTATTAAAATAAAAGTCAAAAACGTAATCATAGATTTTATTGAGAATTATATCAATTCAAAAATAAAATCTAACTAATTCTACCTAATAGTTGATAAATGAATATTTACATTCAAATCCGATCTAGTGCTAATAAGAGATTATTCTAAAAATCAAAAATAAAATTAAAAAAAAAATAGCAATATTGAGTAGGAATCCTTATGAGTCAACTATAAAATAAATACGTATCTAAAAATCAACTATCCTACTATCATATATCAAATACCTAAAGGAATATTCCTCAAACAACAAAGGGAGAACATTTATCCTACGAAATTAGTTTATGTTTTTAGCAAACAATGTAAGAAATTAGGGAATGGCTCAACTCACTCTCGGTAAGAAAATAAAATCATGTCATATTGATCCTATCAGTATTATGATAAAATAATATATTAAAATATCTTAATTTATCTTTCAAATATCTCAAATAATATCAATCATGTCTTAATTGACTTAATCCTTAGCTTAATTAGTTTAATTAAATTTGATTTAAATAGAATATAATTAAATTGATTTTTAATCCTTATTTAATTGATATGAAATCATCATTAGTATAATTTAGATTTGATTAGGTTCAATTCAAATTAAACAAGCTTGAATAAATTAAATCAATTAGGAATCATTCTAAATTGATCAAATCTAATTTGATTCGATCGGCTCATATCAAACAATGTAAGAACAATAAATTAAGTTAGATACCACTGAGCTAAGTTGGGCAACCAATATACTAGTGTTGTGCACTTTACATGACTAGACCATATACTAAGCTAAACAGCCTATAGTTCATGGACTAGTCTTACGTGCTTTGTATAACTACCCATGTTGAGCTAGGCCTAGTCTACTAATTGAGCTTAGCTTGTTGGTTGGGTTTAGTCTACTGGATGAGTCTCAACTTGAGCTGCTGATTGATTTTGATACAAATATTAATCAATTCCCTCAATTCTGAATTATAATATTATATAATTAAAATTTATAATAATTAATATTGAATCATTGGTACATAATAAATAATAGTATATTAAAAATATAAAATTATGTAAGGGAGAAAAAATATTTTTAATTAACATTATCTAAGGAATATTTTTATTAATAAGGAGGAAGTGAACGAACCTATCAACTACAACCCAAATTTGATCATATCCTTTCGATAGTCCTATGATAAAATTCACAGTGACTTGCTCCACTTTCATTTAAGAATTAAAACTTTTTATAATCTTCTCACAGGTATTTAATATTTTTATCTTTATTTGTTAATAAATTACACATTTAGAGATGAACCATACTATGTCTCTATTCATACCATACCATTAGTAACTTTGATGCAAGTCCTAATATATCTTAGTAATCTCGGGATGAATATTAAATTTTAATCTATGAGCCTCCTCTAACAGTTATGTATTTACTAGATGATTCTCATGTACACAAAGTCAATTATGGAATATAATAAAACTATCCTCAGCTTAGAGGAATTCTGGTCTAAATCCTTAAGTTATCTCCTTAATTATCATTTAAAGATATGCATCTTCCTTTTGACTTTCTTTAATACTTTCTATCAAATTGTGTCATCAAGTATATCAAAAAATATTTATTTGTCTCATAAAAGTTCAAGCTTTATATCTAACAAATTTGTTATCATAAAATTCTTTTCAATATTCATATAAGCTATAAGACTTAAGGCTTTCTACTCAAGGCATTTAACTATATTGGTTTCCCAAGATGATAGTTAATATTAAAATTATAATCTTTTAGAAAAGCTAACCATCTTCATTATTTCATATTTAAATCATTGAGATTATTATAATTTATAAATATTTTAAAAATCTATTCATAAATATAATGCCTCCAAATTTTTAATTAAAAATAATAGTTGCAAACTCTAAATCATAAGTACAATAATTCTTCTAATGAGACTTTAATTGTCTAGATGCATAAGTAATTACCCTCTCATTTTGCATTTAAACACAATCAAAGTTCTTGAAGTGAAGTATCACCATACACCACAAAACCTTATTTAGTTCTTAAAAATTTATTGATATTTATCATCGTAAATAAATTTCTTGAATTTTTTTTTAATTTTTTTAATTTTTGAAATTTTTGAAATTTTTTTATAATTCTTCTATAATATCTACCCAAATCCAAAAAAACTTTTGATATTTGAAATATTAGAAACTTGCTTCCAATTCATCACAACTTTAATCTTATGGTGGTCAATAAATAGACGTTGGTCTATTTATATAGCTAAGAAACTTAAATTCATTGATCTAAAAATTACACATGCTCAATTTAACATATAATTTCTGTTATCTTAGGACTTCTGAAACTATCATGAGATGGTATTTATCAATGAACACGATTATAAGTTTATTAAGATAAGGGTTGAGTACTTTGTTCATAAGATCCATTAAGGTAGCTGATATACTCACGAGTCCAAAAGACATTACTAAGAATTCATAATAATTGTATCTTGTTTTGAAGATAGTTTTCTATATATCTCTTTCTCTTATCTTCAATTGATGATATTCAGATATTAAATTATATCTGAATACCTTGAAATTGATCAAATAAATCATCTATCCGGGGAAGGGGATATTTATTCTTGATGATCAATAGGTTGAGTTATCTATAATCAATATATAGAAACATAGATCAATCTTTCTTCTTCACAAATAAGACATGGGCACCCCAAGGTGATGCATAGATCGTTTCTTTAACTCCTCCAACTTAATTGGTATCATTTTATAAAGAGATTTAGAAACAAATGTAATACCAGGTAGAAGATTAATTATAAATTCAATCTACCTTGTTAGTAGTATAAGTAAGTCTTTCGAAAAAATATCTAAAAAATATCGTACAATATGGATATTCTTTAATATTGACTTCTCGTATTCTTCTTTAAAAATAAAGGTAAAGAACACATTATATCCTTTCAATAATAGTTAAGTAGCACTAAATAATAGAAGATTTTTTTTAATCCCAATAAATTGAAATGATAATTCATCTATAGGTGAAAAAGTAACAATAATCTTTTAAAAGTTAATCGATACTTTCATTATACATTGAAAGTTAGTCCATACCCAAGATATCATCGAAGTCTCGAAATTCTAGTAGAATAAGGTCTACTAGCAAATCATGAATTTTAATAATAACAATACAATTGTTAAATATATGTTCTTGCTACTATTAATGTATTACTCATCGTCTTAGGATTCTTATGTAGTCTCGTAGCAAAACAATATGATATACAAGAATACGTAGAACTAAAATATATAAGCACAGTAGTAGGCATTCCATAGAGGATAATTATACATTAAATATTAGATCATAAGGTTTCAATATCTTGATTAGTGAGTGCATAGACCATCACACTTTCCCCTTTATATTCTGCTTATTATTGTCCCATGAGTGCATAGACGTTGATATTGTTTTAGTAGGTAATCATTTGACATATGCCCTACTTATAAAAGAAGTATACACATTGCCCCATGAGGTATAAGGTGGAAAAATAATTAATCTTCCCACAAAAATAACATATTATAAGAACTTGGTTACTTTGAGCTCCTGACTACTGATATTTGGATTGTCCGTTCTTGTCCTACTTTAAAGGTTTAGAATGTGATCTCTTATGCATAGATGGCGCAACACTAAAATATCATTTTCGATTTCTAATTAATGGATGAAGTCTCTTCTCAAAGTGACAAGCTCTTTGATGCTCATTGAAGGCAATATATGCATAGAACCAAGTCAGCTTAGTGAAATAATGATTATATTTCATCATAATCCTACTTCCTTGATTGATATTAAAAAACTCCTATTTCTTCTCAAAGTAGATTGAATCAGAGAATTGCTCTGGATATATTTTTAAATTACTCCTAAGTCGCAACATTGACTCCTATCGCTAACATCTTCCTTTTGAGATATATCAAATATCCTCGTTCCTTTCTTTTATTAAATATCCTTGTTCCCTTCCAAAATAAAAGAAGCAAAAGACATCTTTTGATTTTTTTTTTTTTGCATATAATAGCTCTAGCTCTAGATGTTTTCTCCACTTGATGGATCCAACATTCAACAAATGTTGGATTTGGCTTGCCATAAAAAATAGATGGTTTCATACTCTTAAAATTATCTAAAATATTAATTCCACTCCTAAGCTTCATCTTGCTCTTTCTAACACTTAAAAGCAGCCTTAATATTATTAAGGACTTATGTGTATCATCTAGAGTATTGGTAGGTGTTGAAGCATAATATACATTCTATAGTGGCAAGAAAGCTAGTATATAACCAGTAACTTCCAGGTTAGGGTTTGGATGAACATCTATTCGAGTCCATAGGACTGTAGTATTATGACCACAAGTATCCCAAGTGATAAGACCACTGCTCTTTTTTAATTAACTCCATTACTCTTATAATAGGTTAAAAGATACTCAATGGTCAAAAATAATTCTAGAACCCAAATACCTATATGCCCTAAACCATGCTATCATATCATAAAAAAATAATCAAATCCCTCAATTTTAGCCATGATTATTAAATTTTCTTTCTTCTAAATAAAATTTAGAAAAGGAATATTTAATATTTTAAGTTGGATGATGTTATTTTTGTCAATAATTTTTAAAAAATTAAAAATTTAAAAATTATTACCTTATGTGGATAACTCACCTCCTCCTATTTAAGGGGAGTGATTATCCTCTTTTGTTCCTCGTAAAGCTAAGCCTAGTAATGAAAAGAATGAATGGTTACACTTGTTGACAAGAGGTAGATTCCACTGTTTCTTTTAATAAATATTTTCTTTATTTTTTTAAAGTATTTAAAATTTTATTTTATTTTTAGATTACAATATATTAAAATTATTCATGGTATGTATAGTTTCTAAAATTTGTATGAAACTAGTTATAAAATTTGATTTCTATTATATTTATATAATAGTTAATTACAAAATATTATTTTATTACCTATGTAATTTTATCCTTTTAATCTACTGTTATTTTTTATATTGTAATGACTCATTATTAATTACTATATATTTTAATTAGAATTTTATTATGTTATAATTTAAAATTAATGAAATTAATTAGTATTTGGGCTAAAATTAGCTAGTAGGCGAAGCTCAGCCTACAAATTAATCGATAGACTAAGCCTAGCTAATAGATCAAGCCCAAGTCATAGATTAGCTCAACCTAACTTAACATGAGTAGTCATGTGCAGTTACTTTACGGGATATTGGCCGGCCAATCTTAATATGGTGTAGTTAGTTTACGGGATATTGGCCGATCAATCTCAGTTGGCCCAACCTAGCCTAATTCTATGTAGCTTGGCTCATTGCCTTTATTTTGTTTAATTTGATTCCGATTAAGTCAAATCAGATTTTATTAGTTTAGTTTGATTCAAGGTGATTCTAAATCATTTTGACTTATTCAAGCTTATTTAACCTAAATCGAACAAAATTCAATCTAAATTATACTAATATAAGATGTTCCAAAATGGTTAAATGAGGATAACTCATTAAGGGTAAATGAGGATCAGAGATCAATTCAATTAGGTTATAGTTAAATCAAGTTCAATTAGACTAATTGAGTACGGGTATAACTCATTAAGGGCTAATTAACATAAACAATACGAGATGATTTTATTTTTCTATCAAGGGCAAGTAAGATGATTCCCTTTGAGGATTAGCAGGCTATCAAACATGATGACTAGATAGTTCCTTCATCCGTTATTACGAGGAATGTGTCTCCACTTTAACGAGTGAGAGACACGACTCTATCCATTATTCAGAGAACATAAACTGATAAAGCCTCTCAATTCACTATTAGAAAAGTACTCTATCATGTATTTGATATATACTAGTAAGATGATTTACTTTTAGATGTGTATTTATTTTACAATTGATTTATAAGAGTTACTAAATGTTACTAAAATTTCTTCGCTTAGTTTTTTTTATTTTCAAAGTAATCTTCAAGTAACACTAGATCAAATTTGAATTTTATTTTTAAATTTATAATACTATATTTCTTAATGAAGCTTAAGACTGCTTTTGACTTTTATTTTGATGAATAAAAATTATAATAAATATTAATAATTTTTATATATTAATAAAATAATAATTATTTAAATGGTTCTTAATGTTCCTATAGAAAGATGTTATCTTATAGGAAAAAAAAATTAAAAAAAATCAAAATGTGATATCTTTTTTGTATATCAAAGTCGACTTAATATTTGAGCATGATGAGAAGGCTCGAGTAGAAGATGAATTGCCTAGTCAAATGACTCATCATGATGTGGAACTACTATTGGGCTACACATTATATGCATCATGCTAAAGTTTAATTGAGCTATCTTGGGCCTTGACGAGGATGTCACGCTCTTAAATGGAAGAGTTTGTAATATATTAATTAGTCTCACGTCAAATAGATAACACTAACATATACTTAAAAAGTTTGAAGGATATACTATTAATAATTTTAACTTAAACATTTTAACATATAGTTTAGATCAATCTAAATTGATAAGTCAATTATCCTATCATATTAGATCGTGACAATAATAATTACCTAAACTATCTATAAAAGAAAAGTTCATTCTATACTCCTTGCCTCTCGAGTAAACGTGAGATCATAATATATTGAATCCTCCACTTCAGTAACTTATATTTTAATTAGACGTATTTATATAAAGATCATAATATATTAATATATTGTATTCTCCACTTTATTAACTTAGGTTTTAATTCGACATATTTATATAATCTCTTATCGAACACTTTTTGTCTTTTATCATCAAACTTGCTATAAGTTGAAATGTTGAGCTTGAGTTGGTTTCAAATTCTTGATATATCAAATCCTTTTTATCTTCGGTCATTAAATTTATGATGAGTACCAACGTTGAAATTAAGTTGGCTTCAAACTCGGATCCATAATAAATAAATTTTATATTTGGACTATATCATTTATTATTATTTTTATATCATTTAATGATGTGCTATGCGATCATCGTTTCCCCTTCAATAAAATTATACATACCCAAAATGAGTGATTTTGGTGACTACTCTTTCAATTTATGTTCAGTATTTATATTACTACATATCCCAACAACTAATGGAAGTATCATTGTAGTTAATTTTTGTCGGTTACAGTTCTAGTATTACTTTTCTGTTACATAGTTATTACTCATTTTATGTCGATCATTACAATTACTTATCTGTCCATTAATTTTAGTACATTAAGGTTTTTACCAACTAAGCCAATTAAATAATATGATTTTATTCATATAATTTTATTTTATTTTATTTTAATCCTTTAATTTTAAATTTTATGAGAATTTCAAAGAGAATTATAGGTATTTTAATTCAATTTTTAAATAGTCACCCGTAACAACGGTTAAGCTGATGCTAATTGAAGTGACATATATAAGTGACTTAATATTTGAAGAGATACACATGCAAGGTATAAATATTTTAAGGAATATGCATCTTGTATTAATTTTTTTGAGGGGTAAATATGTTAATAAATATGTAAAACCAATATAAATAAATAAATAAATTTATTTATTTAGAGAGAGAGAGAGAGAGAGAGAGAGTTTGTGTCAGATCGCGTGACATAAATAACAGAAATACAATGCGTGGGGTCGACGCGGGATGCTTCCATGCATCTTCCGCTCCATTAAACTAACCGTAAACGAGCACCATATGATGTGAGCGAATCACAATAATGGTTTGTTTGGTCCTCATACGTCGTGCTCCAAATCAGAAACATATTCCTACGCGATAGCGACGTACCTTATCGGTGATCGGCCAAATTGATGGGCCCTAGCGAATGGACCCACCGGGTCCTGTCGCTGCCTCAGAACGTTTCCAACCGGGTAGTAATACGACGTGGGTTCTTGCACGTTCGACCGCGAGTTAGGATAAACACATCAGGTGCCGTTATGTTATGATCACCGTCCATTTTTCCAAATCGATGATCTTATTTTCCCGCATCATACTTTTATGCGTCAACTTGTTCCTACGCTCGTATCAGATCTAACGTTCTGCTGTTAGAGCAGAGGGCGGACCCGTCGGCCCCCCAATTAAATGAATTAGAATATTTACTATAAATCAATAAATCGAGTATTTCTCAGCCTGCTATAAATACTTCCAACGCCCCCTGTTTCGCATTTCTTTTGTTCGTTCATTTCCTATCATATTTTTATCCTTCTCACCTTCTCGCCTTCTGTTGATGCCCTAGTTCTCTTCGATTTCTTTCTTCTCGGTATTTGGGCTCCGGATTTCGATGGGCGTGCGGATTGGGAGATCTAGATCCGTGATCTTAACCGGTTTCTTCGTCCAAGATCTGAATTCGTGACCATTTATTGGATTTGAGGAAGACGAGCGAATTCGTTAGCCAGTGATGGATTGATCGAAGGTGTGTTTTCATCGGTTCTATTCTGGTTCTGTTCCAATGCGTTCATAATTGGTTGAGTTCTGTTGGAGTTGTGTTGACGACCATGAGGTATTTTGGCTCTTTACTCGCTTTATCTTTGGAATTTGATTTGATTTCCTCGAGGAGGGCAGCATAAGATTGAGATATCATCGATTGATTGATGATAAGGAGAATCGTGCTCTGAGAACCTTCCGATGTTGGAGGTTTGATGACCATTGTTTTGGTAAATCATTTGATAATGCACCCTGGTTGATGTTATTGTCCATGACCGCATGGTTCACTAAAACATGGAGGGATAGCTGATTTGGGTAAGAAATATTATTTTACGAGATGTGGTGATTTAGCAATTAAAAGCTGTTTTCTATAGCTTGTGCATGTGATCACTTGTTTCTTATCTGTAAAAGAGCTGACCGTACGTCAGAGCCTTCAAAACCATTGTTTCTTTTATGGCCAACAGTATCTGTTCGTTCTTACAGAATGTGCAATGGCTGCAACCCGTTACAGTTTATGAATTCTCTGGATAAGTAATCACAAACTTTCCTGGTCATGACACTTGGAATTCTTCCATGTAAGTTGATGTAGGTTACGTCACAGGGAAATGACAGTGCTTGTTACAGGAGATTCTAGAAACCCTGATAAGATTCCATGCATACGCAATAAGGATTGTACTTGCTTCTGATATATACTACTGTCACCAAAAATATTATTCTGTTTTTAGGTTTTATGCATTAGGTGAAACTTGGGAGACTTATGCAGTCAATTATATTTGTGAGCCTATGTCTGTGCCAGACTATGTTGATTGATTCTTGCTTGGAAGCTGACAATGGCCAAGATGCCCTCCATGTGCTCGATTGAATTTCTCTTAAACTTGGATCCATTAAATTACAATATGTACTAAAACTTATGTGCTAATGATTTAATCATTCATTATTTGAAAGTCAGTAGCAGTATTTTTTTCTCCAAGACTTCTTAATGATTGATCACTATGGCAGTAACTTAAAATCAAGATGTTTTGTTTTACCATTGATCTTCAATCTTATTCAAGCCTCTAAACTTATTGCTAGATTTTTGGCAAAGTCAACTTTGGGCTGGAGGGGTTTGAGACCTAAAGGCTAGTTGGCCTCTAGTATAATCTCATGTAAATAAACAAGCAATTATATAGAGTTTCCCTAGATTAAGAACAAGACTGAAACTGTTTTTGCTGCTGTCATTTTGGTGGCATTGTTGAGTTTATGATACTCATTTTAATATTATGTTGGATATGGAAACTATGCAGAATGCTCTACATGATTATTCAGACCTATAAAAGCTGATTTTCTTGTGATTGGTATGTTAAGAAAAGCTTAAAGAAATCCTTTATTCTTTTTCTCATCCTGACACCAAAAAAGAAATCCTTTATGGCTTAGAAAATTGTCATTTTCCGGTGCTTATTAATTTAGACACCACATTTTCAACTGATGACTAAGAGTTCTTGTTTATTGTGGATTTCTGTGACCAACTATATAATTTAATTTTTGCGATGGTTTTGGTTGTAGAAATACCTGATATCTCTTTTGCAACACTTGCAAATTCTTTTTATATTTTCTGCGTTGCGCTATTATATCTCATTTATTGTCAGCACTGGTATTAGTTTTATGGAAGTGATGATGGCTGAATGCACATGCTTGGATATTTTTGTTTGGTTAGTGATCTTGTATCTTAGAAAATTAGAATTCCTGCACATCCTTTTTACTTCGAATGGCTTTAGTTTCAATAGTGAAATCCATCTCAAAGTTTGGTAAATATTGATCATTTCAAAGCGTAACATCTGATGTAGAATAACATTTGGAAGTCTTTTAGCTACTTAAATGCCAATTTCGGTTCTACTTTCATACTAATACATCATAGCACAATGGTTAACTTGTAAGAGATAAGGTAAGTTCTTATACGCATGATGCAACTTCTGCTTTTTACAAATCTCACGATGAAGTTTATTTTTTGTTAGGATCAAGAACATGTGATAATCAGATTGTTGTCAGTTTCTTGTATGCTTTTTGAGCTTTTTGCCTAACCCAGATTTATTATATTTGTAGACATTAGGAATGATGGAGGAAGAGAATTTAATAGAAAAAGTATTTTGACCTTCTTGGTGGTCCTTCTTTATATAGTACCCAATTTCCTCTATGGGGTGAGAAGTGAGTGGCAGTTTTATATTTTCTGAAAAATGGAGTTGTCAGGTGATTCAACACAATCTGAACCAGGAACTTCTAATGCTGCTTGGTGGGCTTCAGATCTTATAGAAAATTTAAATTCTGTTTCTTTGGCCCCACGAGAAGAAACTTTGACTACCGGAGAATCTGCAAGTGATGTGAGGCTAGCTGTACACTCATCTCAGGTTGCTTCTCAAATATTGTGGTCCACTGGAACCTTTTCAGGATTGATACCTAATGGCTTCTATTCTATCATTCCAGTGAGAAATAGAATCATTTACCAGATATTTTTAATTTGCTATCTCTATTATTTCTTTAAATTGTTTTGATTCCCTTGAGCAATAAAAAGTTTATTTTTTTAATTAATGCAGGATAAGAAACTCAAGGAGCTATTTGACACTATTCCATCTCCTGATGAGCTTTTCTCTCTTGGAATGGAAATGTCCATGGCTGACATAATTCTTGTAGATGCAGAAAGGGACAAGAAACTCTCCATGCTGAAGCAATTAAGTGCTGCCATGGTGAAAGGAATATATGCGAACCCTGCTTTAGTAATAAAAAAGATTGCTGGTTTGGTATGTTCTTTTTACTCTTCCTAGTTTGGCAATCCTAAAAAAAAAGAGTCATTTTCACCCAACTAGCGTGCAACAAATTATCAAGGGTTGACTCAGTCAAACACTTTAAACCAGATTGCATTAGTTGTGGTTTTTTGTTACATAGATGTGGTCCTTCAGGTTTTGTAATACATAACTGCTCTGATATTTTTGGGCGATCTCCAAATTTGTTTTGGTTTCACATTGAACATTGTTGTCATTCTAGATCAATCTCATAATTGCACTTTTTGACTTATAGAAATTTTGTAGTCCAGGAAAGTAAAATTTCACAATTAGAAAGGATGAGTTTGGAAATACGATGAACACATTGTTGATATGTAGCAAATTTTAAGGTTGGAAGGGTGGCAGATGACACCTTTCTCAACCTCATGAGTTTCTTAACTTGTCTTGTTACCAACTTATGCAAAATAGAGTGTCATGACACTCTAAATCTATGTATGGCAATTGCACTGATACAACAAAATAATTAAAGATAACTGAATATATTTGATGGAGTGCAAGGAATGGTGGAAATTGTGAAGTATACTAGAATCCGTAAGCAACACACGTCAAAGACAGTGGAAGATAGCTATAAGGCCATGCAGCCTAAAAATGCATCATTTCTTTCATAAGAATTTTATCATAACTTATTAATAAACACAATAAAAAGAAAATATATGATTACATAAAGATTGGTAGCATTTCACTTGTGAAATAACTTTCTCAAAACCGAGGTAAAAGTGTGGATTTTCTTAATCAAAGTTTTGCAGGAGAGGTTTACTTTTGTTTTACGACTATATTTAACTAACCTAGACACATCCATGGGTCTAAAACTCTTTTCCCGAATAAAAGGATGTACCCGATACACGAGGCTTTGCCAGAGTGGGTCAGACTATTTCTTTGACTTGAAACTTGGTCTCCTGGGTCACAAAGGAACAACATTTCATAATAAAACCTTTTTCCTAATAAGATCCCAAAACTTATGGTAAGTTGGTAACTCCTTTTCTAAATAAAATAGATCTAACCATATTAAATTACTCTCCACAATACGCAACAATATATTTGTGCAAGAAAAATTAGTAGAAATACATTGGCTCAAGTCTCAACTAACATGATGTCAAATTACATAGCAATGAATAGTTGAATATCGAAACCTTTATATCTTTGCACACCATACACTGAGATTGGAGAGAAGTACTTTATGGAATATTATATGAATTAATTTATCCCACTAAATAATGATGTTTTGGCTAGTCTACTTTGTCATTAGATTATTATTATCTCATTCTGTATAATTCGTCAGGTTGTATTGATGATGTTTAAGAGAAGGAAAGGTGTTAGTTTTGTGAAATCGACCAAACCATTAGATTTAGTTTTTACACATTTAAGAAATATAATCCTGGTTATGCGTGCATTTGCTAAAGCATGTTTTATGTTCTATTTGTGCCTTTGTGGACATTTATATAGACATCAGAATATACATTGTTGCATCTACAGTAAGTTGAATATAAGCATGAAATATGTCCACCCATTATTCAGTAGAAAAATTATCCTCATCATTATTTCTGGTCTTGTGCTTAATTGCTGATTCAAAATCAGGTCTTTGACTTCTATAAGCGTCCAAATTCAGAGCTGAGTCCTGCAAAAGCTTCTGTAGATGATATTTCTCATTTGATGGATAATAAAGGTATCCAACTTCTAGGGCAGATTAGGCAGGGATCATGCCGGCCTCGTGCAATTTTGTTTAAAGTTTTGGCAGATGCTGTTGGTCTTGAGAGCAAACTTGTGGTGGTAATAATGTTACATTGCAGTGTGCTTAGATTGATCTTCACACATTGAACTATGAATATATACTACATGGATTTGCAAATTTTAGCCCTACTTAAATTGTCATTTTGTCAAATTATGTATATATACAGGGTCTTCCTAGTGATGGTGGTGTCGAATGCATAGACTCATTCAAGCATATGTCTGTGGTAGTTGTGCTGAATTCTGTGGAGCTGCTTGTCGATCTTATGCGCTATCCTGGACAGTTAATTCCATTTTCAACCAAGGCGATCTTTATATCCCATATTTCTGCAGCAGGGGAGAGTGACTCTGCTGAGTATGACTCTTGTGATTCTCCCCTTGAACCCAATAGTCCATTATATGGGCTCTCTGACAAAGTGGAGGCTGCAGGGTATGATATTTACATTGATATGATATCAACCTCTTCATGGTTATTTTTTCTGGTTATGTGTCTCTGGTGCTGTCATTATAAAATAGCATATATTTATCCATGGGCTACTTGCCAAATATATGATGTAAAATGCTTCTGTAGCCTACTAAAAGAAGTATCACTGCCCTGCTATTTTCTTCTTCGCAATTATTTGGGAAGTACTTTAACTTATTCACCTTTGGATTCTTTTTTCCCAGCTCTCATGCAATCATCTAAAAAAATTTGATTTCATATGAAACTGGCACCAACAGATGGAGGATGGGGTATTAGAGCTTCAAACAAGTCAACCTAACTTGTTAATTGGATTTTTTTCTGAACTATTTAGGATGAATACTTTTCCCTCGAGTTATAGTACTTTCTGAGACTAAATATCTTACAGTCTTATGAATATTATCATTACTATTTTAGTATTTTTCATGAGTGGCAGTTGAGCTTATTAGTTGGGAATTAGTGGGTATTTTTTAAGATATTGCCATACTGTTAATTTCTTTATTTATGTTTTATCTGAAATGTAAATGTGCTTGTACTATTTTTTATTGAAAATCTCTCTACAAAGGTTTGGATGCTCTATCTTCAGTCTCCATTGCCTGTTTACCCTCTCTATGAATTTTCTCAATCTCCACATAAGCCCTCTTTCCATTTATATTCTTCTCTCTGAAGACTTACACTTTTCTTTAATATTTTTGCATCATCCTTAATCAGTTCACTAATTTTTGCCTTCATATTTCAAGACTGTTGAATCCTTTATGTAACATCAGTATGGATTATTTGGTTTGTTCTTTGCTTCCTTCTTGGTCTTTGCATAGTTAGACTATCTAATAATTGGAACCTTTTGATTAACTGAAAATATTGCAGTTTTTATCAGCCTTAACCTCTCTTAAAAAGTCAAATTCTGTGAACCAACCAACAACCCTTTGTGTTTAATTACAATATTCCTGTGAAACCTGTGAATAATTCAATTATTTGACCATCAGAGATCTCTCAGTTGTATTTCCTGTCTTATGACTAGGTTGATTATGTGATGATAACTAACATTTCCTATATCCTCTGGCCCACAATATGCTTGCTGGAAATGGTTGGTTTGATCCTGCATCAATTGAGCTTAACCTATAAAAGGTCCGACTTATCTTTACAAGGAAGTTCTTCGCATCTAAATTATATTTACTGGAGCTAATTTTTTCCTAAGTTTCAAAGTTTTTGTCGAAATTGTTTTATGCTTTGGAAGTATATCATGTAGTTTTTAACAGAAAGACACTAGTCTTTTTGTTGTAAGTAGAAGCAAATAACTATTTTACTAGTTTTATAAAACATATGGGCACCTAACGTTTTTCCAACATTTTTCTTGTTATTTCCTTATTTTGAAGTGTTGTTCAATACAAAATTACAAAATTTCCTTATTTACTCTTTTTTTTGTTTTATGCCCCATATGTTTTTTGATGCATTCAAACCACCTTACCCTAATATGGCAGTTCAGAGCACTATGAAAATCTCCAATCTTCATATCAGCGTAGAGTTGACATATCATCTAGTCTACTTGATCACTCATTGCGCAGGGTTATGCTGAGATCAACAACTTTTGCAGAGGGAAATTTAAGGTGATATTTGAGGTTGAAAATTGAAATGGTCAACCGTTGATTCTCGTTTTTTTCACCATTCTTGTTTTATAACTTAATTTAAGGCTAATATTGTCTAGTATCTTTTGCTTTCTTTCCACTTAATCACATCAAATTCAGTTGTCTGCTTTTTGTTTATTTAACTTCTGCTTGGTTGGATGGCTGAATGAATGTATTACATAGTGAACCAGACATTGCAAATGCTTTCTGGAGGCGCAGCAGCAGAAAAGTTGCTGGTGGACGTACTGCTAGTTCAAGGTTTTTGTTGTTAAAATCCATATGGTTTTAATTTCCTGTGAATTTGTTATGCTTGTTGGTACAAAGTACAGGTTCATATAATCTAGCATCTTGATGCCTTTCTAAAGGGGTTTCGTCTTATACTTTTGTTTCTCCCTCCACTATTAGTTAAGGCTATGACTTGGTGTATGGCTTTCTTGTTGTTGTTGTATGACTTGGTGTACATTTGGGATTTCTATATGAATTTGATTTTGTTGGACATTTTATGTGCATGGACAGTCCTTTTCTTTGATTGTTAAATCATGTGTCCTGATATAAGAAAATAACCAAAAATGAACCTGTGTTTCTGGGTTTGTTTTGCTAGGCTTGTTATTTATGCTTCATTTGAATCTGGATATCTGGTAATTTTGTATGCTTAGGAGGACGTTCTTGAAATTTTGTATGCTTATTAGGACCGTCCTTCAAGAGTTTTCTCTTTTCTTCTTCTTAAGTATCTCAATTAGACATCCTCAGTAGGAGAGCCTGAAGTGCTGATCACTCTTTTCATTAGTGAGGCAACCATTTGAACATCTATATCTTTGTGGCATGTGATCTCTGATGTAATGATTCAAGTTTTGAAATTATTTTATGTTATTTAAGAAATTGTAAACCCTATAATTCTAGCTATTACAACTGACGGTAAACAGACTTAAAATACCTACTGCTTGCATACTTGGAGATTGTGAAGGACACAAATACAGATTCACAGTGCTGTTCTGACATGTCTGTGGACAATTTTTGTTTTGAGCAATTGATAGACAGATGTGGACAAGTTAATTGATTAAATAATATATATTCTGATTGAATGTTTAAATTTTGAAATGCCTTAATTCTACTATAATTATTTGCATATGGGAAATGTGCATGCTTATCTTACAAAACAATTATCTCATTTACATAACTTGGTGTTACTGTATTGACTGTGACTTTCATTAATATATTCTTTTTGTTTCTCCCCCTATAGATTATGAAAACTTTTAAGCATGTTTGCGACATTGAAATTTAGTTATTACTTGCAGTACAAAGCTTTAGCATTACATCTTGTTGTTTTGATACTTGCAGTCCAGAACATCCTGTATCTAGAGCACGAGGGCGGTCCATGCTTGGTGGTGATAGGCAGTTGTTTAGAGAATATGCAGATGGCGTGATCATTTCAAGGTCCATTAGCTGTCTGTGCTTTAGTTATTCTAGTGTTTTCCTTCATTATTTTTCTTTCAGCTTTTCTTGGAATGACTATTATTCACGACCATGTAAAGTCTGATTCTTACTTGCAAGTCTTTCCAAGTGCAGCTTGATAGTTTTATGTTCTTAGGGATTTATATTTCTTTGATCATTGGAATTCTATTCCATGTACTTACTAGCAAACAATCTGATTTTTATCTCTATCATCTGCTTTATCGTGCCCTTCATCTGCCTTTGAGCATAGTCAAACCCCCCGTGCTTTTGTGAAACCTTTATCAAACATGCTGACTTCAGTACTTAATCACCTTCCCACCCACTACTAACTCTAGCTAGTTTGTGACTTCAGTACCTGAACTAATAGCTCAGGTTGTTACTGTCATAGTTGTAGTTAGGCAGACAACTAGTGCAACTAGAAGAAATTGGGAAAATTGTTGAAGTTGGAGGTTATCAACTAAGATAATGCTTTTCACTTCTTTGACGGCACATGCATATTTAATGACCAGGATATTGAATCAATGCCCTCTTCTACTTCAATCTATCTACATGGGTATACATGGTAAGCTTAACTCTCATTGGTGTGAACTGGGAGTGTTGCATGAGTTTAATCCTATATGCAGTAGTTGGAAGAGAATTGGCTTAATCTGTAAGGTTTGATAAAATTGGTCTACTACTATTAACTTGGAATTAAACATTCTGGACCAGTGACTCAAGCCTCTTAAATTAGTGATTTAATTATGTCAGGTCATGACAAATAGTATTAACTTGACTTAATTTATGCGGTAGTTGCAAGAGAATTGACTTAATCTATAGGGTTTGATAAGCATTGTTCTATTACTGTTAACTTGGACTTAAGTGTTTTGGACCAATGACTCAAGCCTATTAAATTAGTGATTTAATTATGTCAAGCCATGACAAATATTATCATAGCAAACCTAATATTGGACATGGTGAGGGACTTAACTATTTTTAATATAACCTTTGTTGTCTGTTGTATTTTTAGCTTTTTTGTGTGGGAACTGATTGTGTTTTGGTCTTCTAGTTGCATCTAAATGCTTATAGCATACCCAAACAATTACAAGTGTTCTCAAACTCACTTGCAGGTCAGATGGTGCTTCAACATCTGATGCTCGTAGGGCGCGAAGAAGAAGCATTAGCTTTACCCCGGAAATTGGTGACGATATTGTGAGGTTGGTGTACATTTTAGTTCAATTTATTGTTTTTTATGCATATATTGTACCTGAAACTTCGGTATATCTATTACACCTTCACTTTTCATCTTCACATTTTGTTGTTATTCCTTTTACATATTTGTGAACCAAGTACATAGTAAATATTTTATGGAATTAAATATCTAGATTGATTATTATTTTGACAACATAACTGTGTCCATATCAAGGAATTCCGTTTTGCCTAATGGGTACATACCGACTAGTATATATTGGTTTGGGCATGAATCGGTGATACATGGACCAGGCCCATTTTGGATAGTCCGGTCCGGTCCAGCTACATGGGAAAAAAATTCATCTCCTCCTCATGCTTGCCATCCAGGTTGCCCAGCTCTAATCATGAGACCTTCGACAGATGTCACCCTTCGTTGCCCACTTTTGTAAGCTTCTCTTCTTGTCTTCTTTCTTTCTCTTCCTTCACCTTTGGCCACCATCTCCTTTCTCTTCCTTCTTCCTCCTCCTCTGCCACCTCTTCATTCTTTTTCCTCTTTGAATCTTTGGTATCTATCAGTGCCATATTATCACGGACAAACTTCTAAACAGGATGTTCGATGTAATGCTTATGTATGTCCGTGTCTTTTGGTATGTTCATTCTTTGCCTAACATGTAGAGGGACAACTGAAGGCTTAATAGTCTTATTTTAGTTGGGTTTGGTGGCCGCTTTAGGCTTGTAAATAAAGGTTGTGTCATGTGGACACTTGTGAGAGATTCTCGGTCTGTTATGAACCATTTTGACCTTTTGTTGTGCAATTGTTCAGAGCTTGTAAAGTCTGTTTGTAATTTGCATTGTCTATAAAGTGTTTCCTGGAATGTTTGTTTGTGGATCTGGAGTGAGGCATTTTCTCTAACCCGTTTTCTCTTTTATGGGTCATAATGGACCATGGGAGGCTTCGGGGAGGCTAACCTTTGCGGACAGACACGCAAAGGTGCCGCACGACTTAGGGAAAAACAGTTAAGTCCGTGAAAGATGGTATCAGAGCGGGACAAGCACTCATAGAAACACTTAGCATGCAAACGTGGGGGACATAGTAGGGTTGCGTTGAGGGCAATCAGCACACGCGCGACCGTTTGGGGGAAAACGAGCATGGAAATGTAGGGAAAATGAGTCATTCGGAGGAGCGAACATCTGAGATTGACATTCAGAGAAATGACAAACCCTTCGCGCAAGAGGCACCACGAGAACAGGTAAGCTTGGAAGAATGCAGAGCGCATAAAGGTTGGGATGGCTGAGTTTGAGCTACGACTCAACATTGACAACTATACTTGATGGTGCTCAAGGCAAGCGAGGCGCTTGGTAAAGGATGAGACCATGCAAGGTGGAATGAGTTGCTCAGCGACCGAAAGAGTTATGCAAAGCTCACAGAGGTGAGGGGAATTGCTAACTCAAAGAATTCGGTACTCATACATAGGCTTGTATGCGGACGATGGAAAGTTCGCGGCCATCCCAAGGCGACTGAAACTCGGCGCCATGGAGCATTGAAACTTTCTCTTCGGCATGTGAAGGATACGTCCGTAGGAGGCTGAAGTGTGCAACGAGTTCAGCATGTTACTAGGCCTTGAGTGGTGCAAGGGGGGTTGTATTGACATGGAGTCGCAATCTAGCAAGTGCGTTTGCAGGAGGCAGAACAATGCACAGTTTGTTCAGTAAATCGGAGTAGTCCAAGGGGATGGTGGTCTCCGAAACGAAGAGAGATGTTGCTCCAACGGGACAATTATCCAGGAGGGATAAGTCCCGGCTCTCCAGAGGGAGAATCATGTGGGACGGACCTCACATGTTGAGGAGTACCTCAACAAACAACAACTCCACGAAGCTCAATGGACTGACCAAGCGGCGAGGAGTCGTCGTATGATCTCGCTCAAGAGAATGCATTGGTGGATGCATTGCGAGATCAAGTGGGGGAGCGACCCAAAGCAACACAAATGAAGGCATAATTGGAGTCGATATGGAGATCGAACTCAAAGGAGGGCTGGCCCGTGTAATGGTGGGCGCGAGGGCTACCATCAACTCAATGCAAAAATGAGGAGCGGAGCAACTTGGGTGTAACTTGGCGAAGTACCCAAGCTGCATGAAGGGAGCCAACATAGAAGATAGAACATGGAGCGGAGGCACAGTGCTTTCCTTGGACAGAGGTCAAGGACATGAACTCTTGTAGAGGCAAGAGCAGGATCATGTTGTTCCATGGGTCCTTCATTCTGACGGAGCAGACTCATCTTGCATGGTGCCAAAGACAAAGGGAGCTTTTGGGCACATGCACCTTATCTCGGAAAAGCATTTGATGGAGGAACTAAGGCGACTCAATTTGTGGAGGCGAAGTTGGGTTTAGAAGGTCTTGGCACGGGGCAAGAGGACGCGGAGGCGGGTACTCCTGAAGAATATGCCACAGTGTTGCCATTCAAGTTGCCATGAAGGAAGCGGTGCGCAGCGAAAATTGTGCTGGTAGTGGCAGAGGCCCAGGATCCAGACAATGGTGCACTAATTGCAGTGAAGTCGGGGGACTTCGGGAGCTACTAGGCGACGGATTGTCCTAGAGCGGTGCTTCATCTAGGTGTGACCCAAGAGTGGGTGGATGAAGGTCGATTGCTAAAGGAGTGAACAAAATCGAAGGTGGAAGAGACCCTGCGATGTATTGGCAGAGGCCACACATGGAGGGATCACAATTCGAGTTCATCCCACAAGGATCAGAATGCAATGGAGATGTAATACACATGAAGGGTGGTGCAGCGTATTGTGGTGGAACAGTTCGTGACAATGTAATACACATGAATGAGTCACGTGAGGGACTAAATCATACGGAGGTATGATCGAGAGCTTCTGGAAGCTCTTATTCGGTGAACAACACGATGGCAAGAAGGGCTATGGATTCAAGGAGTGAAGGCCATGGGACCGCAGAGGCGGGTCTTCCGTGCGTGCATCGAATTTTACATCGGATGAAAGCCTTGGTCATCAGCATATGGGGGCTGTGTTTCACCAAGGAAAAAGTTTGAATGCAAGTACCAATAAGTCCCATGGGAGGGACTTGATCATGCAGAGGTATGATCGAAGCAGTTGGAGAGTTGGACTGCTCCAGAGCTCATATTCGCTTAAGGGAGCCCGACAAGTCAGAGGACAAGGTCGAGTAAGCGAACGTTGCTACCAGGGAAGCTAAGGAGAACAGAATCAATGCAATCCCTACAACGTGATGGCAGAGGCCATGTATGAGAGTTGCAGTCTGTCTTTCCATCGACTAAAGGGATTTGCTTGGAGAACACCGAGGTGTTGAAGCAGGGGGTCGAAAGGGGCGAGGAAGCGACGACGAGTCCAAAGAGACTTAGCTATCCAAAATCAAGCATCAGTTAGAATGGAGGTGGACTCGGAGGAGTGCCACAGAGGTATATCTACTGATTGTGAAGAAAAGGGATGCAGATGCGAGGCGACGGATAGTAGTGCCATGGGCATGGCAACGCGATGGTACCGTAGAGGCGGGACTTCTGTGAAAGTCATTGATCCCTTGCTCTTATGGAGGGAGAGCGCTTGGTCGTGAAAGGGGCCGAGGAGGTGGAGCATGCAGGGGCAAACTCCAAGTACTGAGACAAGGCTGAAGGGCAGAGGCCAAGGAACTAAGTAAGATCGGTGTCAATGAGCTTCTCATCAAGATAGCCGAAAGTGAAGGACTTCGGGTCAGGCAAGAGTGCATGACCAAGGAACGAAGCAGGCAGTACGCGGTGCTGTACCTTTGCTACTCAGTGGAGTAGGCGGCAGGGTTGATGGAGAAGATGGTACAATTCCAGAGGCGACCAAACCTATGAGAGAATTACTCCAAGTTGGAGTGAAAACTTCCTGCATTCCAGAAGTTCGATGGCATTGAGAAGGTGAATCACAGTAACTAACTCGACGCAAGGAGTGCAAACACTTCAAGTGCTTCAGAAGTGTGAGCAAAGAGCAGGCGAAGGCCAGTAACCAATTCGATTCATGGAGTACAACCTCGAGGAGGCGGGCGAAGTCAGGTAACCTTTGCCTTCTCAACCCTTAAGAGAATGGGCGAAACCGAGTACCCTAATTCTCTTATCTATCTAGTAGAGGAGCTCTGCATAGGTTCAAAGACCCTTCGAAGATATTAGAAGACAATAGTTGTCAAATCCTCACCATTGGTGATCGGTGCTATTGAGAGTAGAGTATCCGCCTCATTTCCCAACAGAATGCCAATCGAAAGCGGAAGTGATGCGAATATACTTGGAAGTGACAACTAAGTGAAAGAAAAGTCGATGAGCAAATTTTGTGGAGGAAGGACCAAAAGCTTTGAAAGTTTGCGAGGCGATGCTCGTTAAAGCTCCAACAAGCATCTACCCAGTTCAAGCAGCATGAGGCATTTGAGAGACTGACGCATAGTAAGGATGGTCTTTTCCTTCATCTGGAGGATCTGCAGGAATCAACAAGGATCAATACAACTCAGCCAATCCCACACCAGAGTCAAAGTCATTGGTGAGTTGAAGCAGCATAGCGGATCAAAGGTTCGACTACTCAAAAACAGCAGCGGATAGCAGTTGGGAGTCAGGAGGCGCATTGCAGCTGGAGCAGAAGATTGAAGACTCAGCAAAGGCGAGGAGTTGCAGTGTCGGTAAAGGCTTCGACGAGGACGTCGAAGGAATAAATGGGGGAGAATGCCACGGACAAACTTCTAAACAGGATGTTCGATGTAATGCTTATGTATGTCCGTGTCTTTTGGTATGTTTATTCTTTGCCTAGTATGTAGAGGGACAACCGAAGGCTTAATAGTCCCATTTTAGTTGGGTTTGGTGGCCACTTTAGGCTTGTAAATTAAAGGTTGTGTCATGTGGACACTTGTGAGAGATTCTCGATCTGTAATGGATCATTTTGACCTTTTGTTGTGCAACTGTTCAGAGCTTGTAAAGGCTGTTTGTAATTTGCATTGTCTATGAAGTGTTTCCTGGAATGTTTGCTTGTGGATCCCAAGTGAGGCATTTTCTCTAACCCGTTTTCTCTTTTATGGGTCCTAAGGGACCATGGGAGGCTTCGGGGAGGCTGATCTTTACGGACGGACACGCAAAGGTGCCGCACGACTTAGGCAAAAACAACTAAGTCCGTGACAATATGTCGGTACGTACCTGTGGGTACCTACTGGTCCAACTTGGGATTAAACCGGTACAAGATTGCATTCTTGGTTCATATTGTATATAAGATTTTCTTGTAAATGTTTCTGATAATATGAACGAAACATCATACTTGATCATACAGTGTAGTTGTTTCTACAATGTGAAATGTATTGTCATGTATATGCATTTAGAACTCCTTTAAATTATTTATGGATGTTCATTAAACCACTCTTAGTTAACCAAGGCACATCATTCTGTTTGCATGTTTTATTTAGACATTCTTTTTAGAACAATGTGAACAAGTAAAATAAAAAAGTTCTATTTGAGTCCTTGATTTGGAATAAATAAGCTAATGAATTTTTGTATGTAACATCATTATAGAATGCAGTAAGCATATGAACATTATATAATTCAAGTTATTGCATTATGCATTATGAATTCTTGGATGATAATATTTTGTATATGGCTGTCATGTTCCAGCAACTGCTCGATTTTGTTTTTGCTTTTTTCTATGGGAAAACATTTATTGCTCTTCTAGTTGTTACTTGTGTGAAACATATACCATTGCTTGATTGTGCATATTAATCTTCATACTTTTGGCCTCATGTTTTGATAGTCTTTCATCTTTCTTATAGAACTTCCTTTCCAGGGCTGTACGAGCAATGAATGAAGCTCTAAAACAAAAGCGTTTCTTAAGGGATCATGATGGTGAAGGTTCAGGCTCATTCTCTATGAATGATAAATGCAGGTTGAATGATCCACCAAGTAATGTATGTATCCTAGTTCCTAGGTTTTCTAATGCTTGCTTCTTGTTTTTACATTCTTATTCATCATTTACACCATGTTGTCATAAAAAGTTACACGTTGCAAGATTTTACCACTCTGATATGTATTGTTGTACATTATTTGATAATGCATTGTGTTATCGAGCTCAAATACATATTTCTCATCTTCTTGGCTTTCTATTATCATATGGATCTCATCTTATCTGATGATTCACATATGCGAGTGCTATTCAAATTCCACCATTCTAATCTTGTTAAGATTTTCATGCTTGTTGTCATTTATGTTAACAATAAGATATTATGAGGCGACTTGTGTCATGCCAAAGGTATAGCAGCACACTCTAGTCAATGTGCTTGTGGTAGTTGGTATGAGACCTATGATATAACATGGCAACTGTTACATACCATATGCCGATGAAAGGGCAATTATTGTTTAAGGATCTGCTGTTGTATTATCTTACCCGAACTCTTTAATGTTTTTCCACTGACTTGCTCCATATTGTATTATTCCAAGGCTACATTTATATTTACTTCTTTATCGTCATAGGCGTTATTTCTGTGTAGTATCAGGATATTTGTTGTGCTGATGTTTCTTATAGCTTCTCTAGGAGATATAAGAGACGAGGTTCTTAAAGATGCCTTAGTGGAAGATGTCCTTATTGTAGGAAAATCTAGGGACGACATCATATATGCAGCGGAAGAACAGAAAATAAAAATCCCCAAATTTCCCATAAATTATGTTTGTCGTCGTGCGAAGATTGATGCGCAAAATCCGTAAAACCAAAAACTGCGTATATGAAAGATTGTGTTTTACCTAGGGAGATCATATATCCCCGAATCCTTGCAGATATGTAAAAGAAGATATACGATCTCTCTAGTGATGATCCACACAGCAGGGCTGCTGCGATGCTCCTTAAATCTCAATGCCTACTATCTGAGGAGAAGAGAGGAGAATAGAGATAACAACCAAGAGAAGCTCTAGCCTATAAGCCTTTGGTTCCCTCCTATTTATAGAGGCCTCTTGTCAGCTTAGCCCTAATGGATCCTGCCCTATTGGGTATTGGATCTTCATCCAACTACCTTAGCCTCTTAGATTAGTAGATCTCTATCCAATAATCTCTCATTGGCTCGTATTGGATCTTATCCATAAGATTCAATAATTCAGGGGTTTATTGGATATCCAATAAGATAGGGGTTCCGACGGATATCTTATATCTGAATCTCTACTCGTCGCAACACCTACCATATGTGTGTGACCATCTAGGCCCAATATTGAGCTGGCTGTGAGTCGTACATGTCAGAATTCTTTCTGGCTCAATGATTCACTCGACTCATCGACTGCGAACATATTAAGCAACTATGCTGTAGTCCCCAAATGATACAGGGGAATCCAATCCATTGGATCTGTCTGTCTTTAGTTACCTTGTATCTATAGTCTCTCATCCATCTAATATCCCAAAAATCGTATATACTGGGCATGGTGATATGAGACTCATACAATTTCTACTCGAGTCTCGCTCTAATCGGATTCTCCCGGAGCTCTCTTTCTCTCTCAATCCGAATGACTCTGGCCTAGGATTTGTCTGAGCAAAAACACATAAGATATCCCTCTCATGACACCGAGAGTGGAAGATCATATATCGACACTCAATGGTTCTCGTAAGGTTGGTTGTCACTCTTGATGATTGGTTGTGCTAGATTTGAAACTTTTAAACCCATAAGTGTGGTATCAAAGAGTGAAGTATTAATACAGGACATCCCTAGTGTCTTAAATCTAAGGACCAGGTACATCACTGGGACAACAAAATCGTTGTCTTAAAATGAGGTATCATTAACCATCTAGCATTTCGTGAGCGGATCAATTAGTGAACTCATTCTCCAATGAGCACTTGCACTGTAGCCCTAGTGTCCACACATGAGCAGCTATGAGACCAGTAGCCTCAATCATATATACGGGTATACAGTTCACCAGTCTGTCCGATTATCTCGATGTTCCTCTCGAGTAATCTATGACCGGGATTATTTAGAATCTGTGTTTAAAGGTGAATCAGTCTCATTATCGTGATCTCGTCACGATCCGATTCTCATTGCATAAATTCATGGACATCACAATATATATACGCAACAAGTAATATAAATTGATAAAATAGCAAATAATATAATGAGCAAAATGAATGCGTATCATGCCACACGTGCTATCACTCACGTGATTGGCTTGCAGGGAACTTATGACTAGCACTTATCTCTTTTTTTTTGTTTTACTTGCAATGATAGTGTTTCATTGTGTCACTGAACAATGACATGTTGTCGAAGAGTCACTGAGTTTGCAGCAATGCAGCATTGATTTATGTCTAGGTCAACATATTTTGTCATTACATGATATCTAGGTAAGACAAGTTTAATTCTTCTCAGAATAATGGAGGGTGTGAATCCCACCTTGAGAATTACCTGGGTACCCACATCTACAATTATGTAAACCGGAACCTTTTGAAGATGAAGAGAATAAGCCTGGTGGTTAGTTTGTTGCTATGAAACTTTAATGTTTCACATTTCTCATCGCATTTTCTTTGACTAGGTCATTCTACATTCTACCTTTTTTTCATGCTCTTTTGCTAAGTCTACAGCTGTGAAGCTAGTCATTTGAAGTATTTCCCATTTTTCCTATACAGCATTTGTGGAACTATAATTTTATGTGATTTAAACTTCAAGTCGGTTTCTTTGTCAGGATGAAGCATCTGGCAGACTTTCTGATACATGTAGTAATTTCCGAAAGCAGACAGGTTCAACTCAGAAGGCTATATCATTGCCCTCATCTCCTCATGAATATAGGGGCCAGACATTAAAGAGAAGTGGGGACTTTCTAAGAACAGAAGTCATGGAGTCGAATTGGAACAAACTTTTGCAGACATCTCCCTTTTTGAATAAGCCTTTATTACCTTTTGATGAATGGAACATTGAATTCTCAGAGTTAACTGTTGGAACACGTGTTGGAATAGGCAAGTTAGCTGAAAAAATATTTCTCTCTTGCATATTATTCCTGCAATTTGATTGTTGTTTACTTTGAATTAAGCTGCGCTCATATATGCTCATATTATCTGTTCATGATCCTTTCTTATTGGTAACTTATATCTGCAATAGCGTGTCACATCAGTCCTAACTCTTTTGTTGCATTACTAAAATCTAGCAGATGGATCCATTCCCAACTTTTTTCTTAATGGATTGGGCAATTATGTTCAAGAAACTCAAGTGGATTATATCAAGCTATATCTGTTGCTTAGTGTAATATGCTGGAATGATACTTTCTTTCTGTTGAAACCATTGTATCACCATAATATTTTTGGATTTATTTTTTGTTGCACTTAATGGAGCATATTTTTTGAGTATTATTAAAAACAAGGTATGAAATACCGTATCGTACCGGTGTTTCGAGGTTGGTTCGGTATGGTACAGTACCGGCATACCAAGCGGTACATCAGGGCGTACCGAACGGTACACCAAGGTTTACCGAGCTATTTCCTCTTACTGTAGCACTGTAGCAATGCTATAATATGTCATTGCAGCACTTATACAGTATATTACTGTAGCACTATAGTACGGTCCGTCCGGTAGCGGGCGGTCTGCGTATCGATATGCCATCAGACCGGTACGTACCATCCGTACTGGACGGTACCATTCGAAATTACATACCATGATTAAAAATGTAAATAACTATACAATTATGTGTGTTGTGAAGCGTGAGCAACTAGAAGCAACATTTCTGTGGTAAATTAAATCCTTAGCCCAATTGATTGTCCGTTGACTTTAGAATTAGATGAGCCAAACTAATATATTTAAGATATACATTTTTAATCACCGATTGGCATCAAAAAAAGAAATTTCTTTTAATACCAGAACCTACATTATTTTCGCAATAACTAAGGTCATGTCACAATATGCAAGATAAGTAAAAGAAATTTTTATAGTTGATTGGAAGATATCGAGAGCCAGGAACATTTGGATACATCACAGTTCTTGATAGAATGCTCATATGAGGTCCTAGGAGTAAAGGGCATGTGGTCCTAGGGATTTCTTGCACAATTTGGTAAGATTTCAATAGAATGCTTACAATGAACCACATCTGTTCTGCCATTGTGTCAGTACACAGGTGCACCTAGTACCTTTCATGACAACATAACAATTTTTTTCATTCTTATTGTGTGCTGAGGCATGCCATACCATCCTGATTGGTACACATCTTCCAATAAGTTACTGGTATTGGTTTCAGTATTGGTATTTTAAACCTTCTTGTTCTTGCTGTTTCAATTCGATTTCTATCACCTGAAAGAGAGATGGTCTTGAGGTTTTTAGTTTATGAAAAACAGAAAATGTGAAACTTTTCTGAACAATGTTCTGATCATAAGCATTTCTATCTGCCTGCTATATGCTGTTCAGTGGGTACTGATGATCTGCTAAGACACAGGATGATAGACTTAACAATTTGTTTCATCTATCTTTAGGATTCTTTGGGGAAGTTTTTCGTGGCATATGGAATGGTACTGATGTTGCAATAAAAGTTTTTCTGGAACAAGATCTGACAACTGAGAACGTTGAAGATTTTTGCAACGAGATATCTATACTGAGGTATCACTTCCTTGTCGCTTATAAAGATCTAAAATTCTCTTTCTATTTTCTGATGCTTTGTTCTTACTTCATTTTTTTTCTTTTCAGCCGTCTCCGGCATCCAAATGGTAATTATTTTCTGCTATCATGTGATAGATTAACAATGAATTTTCCACACAATTTTCTTCACTTATCTTTGTTATATTTCTTTCTGCAGTTATATTGTTTCTTGGTGCATGTGTGAAGCCTCCACACCTGTCATTGGTTACAGAATACATGGAGATGGGATCTTTATATTATCTTATACATACTAGTGGCCAGAAAAGGAGGCTAAGTTGGCGTAAGAGATTAAAAATGCTTCGTGATATTTGCAGGCAAGCATCAATAATATCCTACTCATCTTCTGCATCAATAATATCCTACTCATCTTCTCTCCTATGGTTATCCATTTTTCTGTGTCTCATATTTGCTTTACCATGCTTCTGTTTTGAGTATTTATCTTCTGTAATTTGCATCGTGGCATAGCCCCCTTGTGCATAGGATTCTCTTAGAATGGGATGATTTGCTTAACCATTTATATTTGATGGATATTATTAGATTCTTAGTTGTCAATGAAAGTATGCCTTTAGTGTTTCTTTTCTTTTCTTATAATCACTCCTTTATTCATTTTATTTATTTTTATTTTATTCTCTAAAGAAGGCATTATCTCTTTTCCCTTCCTATAGCCCATACTCCATTTCTTATCAACAGTTTTTTGTCCATAATCTACTAAGTGTGGAAGATTTTGGAGGTCGGCACCTCAACTATTGTCATGTGTTGATATATCTGATATTAAGACATCCTTATTTCTTTGTGTACAATATTGCCATCAAAGGTTGCCATTTCATGGCACCAAGGTAGGATAATACCTTTCGAGCATGGTACAATTCCATGTTGTGTTGTTCATTACACCCCTGCGCCAACCAACATAGGCCAATGTTGATCTTGTCATAGTTGATACATCCAGCATGGGTCAGCATGGTCTACGTCAAATTACTTTCTGAGACATCATGAGGTAACTCATGCTGACGCAGTCTAATTGACAGTAAACATTGGCTATCATTTTACTAGATAAACTCTGCTTCAAGATAAACATACCTTAATTTTTTATCCTAGAATACTAGTATTAACTATAGATCGCCCACTTGTCTTTGGCTCGATTTCGTTTTATTTACTTCTGATTTTTTTCGTAGCATTTTGTCCACATCATGGTAACTCCATTAGGCAACCTCGCAGATGCTGCTGGACCTCCTTAGCAATAGGTCAAGTGGTGAAGTGGAATCAGGTGGGCCCTACCACAAATGAGCTAACTTTAGTTTTACCTTCACCCTAAGAGTAATGATGCGACTTCTTTTAGATAGACATCCAAAACAATTCAGATTTCCATGTTAAAGATTTGTAGGAAAGTAAGATAGTAAAATGATTTATTTAAGAAGATCGGAGTGAGCAGCATTAGCTTCATAAACTTTATAGAATTCAAGTGATGGAAAACTATCACAGTGAATGTGGTTGTTTTTGTGAGTCTATTTTTGCTTTAGAAATTGGATAATGAAATTCCATTGTATACATAATAACAAGGTTTGTGACGTTCATCTTACTGGTCCAAATCGATGTATTGACTAGTCGACGGTACGGTAAGTACCACTTCATATCGACGTATCATGTGTCGATACGATGGGGGTGTACCGATAGCACGAAAAAATGACCAAAAATAGTTCCAAAGATTCATAAAAAATAAAAAAATTAGATTATGGTTTTTAAGTTAAAAATAAATATAATTTTAGTATAATTTTAGTAAAAATAATCTAAATTAGGAAACAATAATGGCATGTATCTTTTTTCGAACTTTAAGGAGTAGCTTTGTGATACGTTCCGAACCGTCCTTTCGTTGATATTGAATTATCTACAAAGAAGATATTTTAATTGTTAGATTATCTGTTAAACAACTTAAATTTTAAGATATAAATGAATCAAATAATTGATCAATAGATATACTTATTTCTACCACCAAAAAGAACGACAGGACTCCACGAGCGGTAGATCGAGATTCTCGATCTTATGTATTTGTATATCAATTTAATATGTTTGTTAGACCCAATCCTAAAATTAATCCAATGACATAGTCTACTGATACACCGTATACCATTGGTGCATCAATATGGTGATGATCGTAGTAGTTTGATTATTGTGAACCACACATGTCCGAGGTTGCTCCTAAGGCAAGTACAATTATGGAATATATTGATTCAAAGGTTAGAGAATGTCGTAACTTCTACTTTTGTCACTGATCTGTTGCTCCATATCATAAGATCGATCACCGTACTACTACTCGGAGAAGAATGACCAACTATCATCATATTGTTGTTGGCCATAAGATTCTCCATAATACAGTAGTTGTGAATACGACGAGCTCCGCTCTTTGTCTACTTCGTGTTGGCTCAGTCGTATATGCTCAAAATCATCCATTGTCTTCCCCTTCCGTGTATAAATTTAATCAGCACCTCGTCAAGCTCCATGATTTGAATCTTGGGTCGTATACATAAAATACTACTACACGATCCATGAACCTTCCTCAAACTGTGTAGACAAGACCATTGACTCCCGACATCGTCGCCATTATAGATCAAGGCATTGCTTTCCACATCGTTGCCATGTTTCTAGATCGAGTGCTTTGCTGAATGCGATTGACAAGGTGTTTTGTCGTCCGACTTGATTCTTTCCAACAGTGCAATTAATACTACTGTCCTTCCCTTTGCCTTTTCCTTTGCACGTTGGGCGTCTCTAGTTCCTCGAATAGTTTGACTTGATGTTGTCTTGCTCCTTTCGCAACATACTGATCCAGAGGGATCTTCCTCTTACTGGGGTTGTGCTTTCCTCTTTTTTTTATTGCTTCAATGACAAAACATGAAGGACGTGAAAGATCTCTCACCTCATCAACAAGAGGATCCTCTTGATTCTTCTCTACTTTGACCTACTCTAACATCAGTTGTGAATCTTCGTTGTTCTGTTGAAGGTCGATGGGAACAATCTCTGGTTCCTCTGGCTCCTTGTCCAGCTCAACATATCGCAACCTTAGCTACATGTTGTAGTGGACATATATCAGTTTCTACAGCCATCTATACGATCATCTATTGTGGATCTTCGGGTGAATCAATATGAACATTGACTAGTTATGTTCGCAACCACTCAATGTTGTCACCGCAAAAGGACATGTACGGTAATCTTCTTTAAATTTGGTGTGTCCCCTCCAAATTGTAGCCAACACTTGATTGTAAAAAGATATAAACAGGACTTTATTAGCATAACAAATAATTAGCATCAAATATAGTTTATAATCAACATGTGTACAACTTTCCCTTACCATGATCCATACTATAATGACACTATATAGTAATATCGTTGGAGAATGAACTAGTTGTTTCTCGAAATAATTGGCCCTCTATAATAGCATCAACTACATCGATAGTGTTTGGCAAGAGTTGATATATAACATTTTTTTAATATCGACAATAAATCTGATCACGTTCCAAGACAATATCAAAATTGAATGGTCGGATTTAAATAATACGTTGTAAGACAAATAATTTCGTTAGTATGAATTTTTCAAATATTAAAAAAATATGAATTAAATTACACTGAATATGAATTTACCTGCATTATGGATGTCTTAGTCTATATGAACTTTAGCCCTGCGATCGATGATATATAAGTATTGCTTAACCTTAAAATTATCTATGAATGTTTTCTTGACCTCCTCTCTTATTATAATTAGCATATGTTTAAGATAAGGTATTTAGGGACACTTGTTTATATCGACCTTATAGAGGACAACATAAAGTGGTTCCACTCCTGTTACAATTTCATTCATGGTATCCCAAAATATAAAAGAAATAATAGTTTTTTTAATCGTTTTTTCATCGCTCGATCTCGAATACCTAGAATCGAACCATTTCTATAAGGTGACAATTGCCTTGAGACCCCACCTCTTTTGCTATATTGACTTTAAAGGTAATGAAATTTGTAGTAAACCAAGTGATTTCAAGTTGAAGTATCTCAACATTTGTATACTTTTGCATCAAGAGTGGACTCAATGATGATTATATATAAACCTTGTTATCAACTGTGCTTGAGCTATACACTTGTTAACTGATGGTAGCTTATCAATATTCTTTTGTATTAGATCCATGCAATGAGTTACACATAAAGTCAAAAACATTATTTTCTTTTTCATCAATTGTAAATCGATCTTCTTGAAATTGGCTCCATTGTCGATAACTATCTAGACAATGTACTATGATGTTGTTAATATAGTTTACATCTTGAATCTTGTTGAAAGCATTAACTAACTAATAAAAAACCTTTCGTCTGCTGCAATACACAAAAAATGATGATACTCAATCTTGTTGGCTCTATCCAATTGTTACACATTGATGTCCCACCATATTCGTCCCACTGTCTCTTGAAGAATTTGATCCAATTATGTCACCTCATCTAAATACATGTCATGTATCTCCTTTGATGTTGGAGGTTCGATCCCCGTGCTAGCCTTTTGAATAAAGGAGACGACGCTATGATAATATGGACTTTGGGTTGTGTTTGCTGGAATCATATGGAAGTTGAATCATTTAGCTATTGCCTTTCTAATATCCCGCTTCTTTTCTTTTATATATACATCGTCAATCTGTGTCTGCTTCATTGTTTGTGGAGGATAGGCTTGTGGATCAATATTAATAATATATGGTATTGACCTACTGCCAGGTCCATTGTGGATTTTATCCCTCCTCATGCTACCAATTCAATCTAACTGAGGAAAGGTAATTAGTTGCCTTATGTTGGCCAACCTCTAGAATCCCTATAGTGTAAACCCACTATAGGGATCACGCTCCCATTATGAGTCAGGTCATCGATACCTCGTTGCTTCCTCGTACATGTACTGATGTTCTAATGATGCACAAATATCAGCTCTAAGATCTAAGTCGATATCATTGTCACGACCCTCATGTTCATCATAAATTGGTTCCTACGTAGCCTTGTAGTATTCTTCCTCTGCTCTTGCTTTCTCTTTAATTGTATCTTCCCTTTCTTGTTGTAACTTATCTTGAAATGATTTACAAATCTCCGTCGGAACCTTTTTGCATTTTGCAATATCGAAAAACCCGTCGATTAAATGCATTTTCACGCAATGATTCTTCCACCCTTGCCGATGTAGTCACAATAAATGCATTGCCAATAATGAAGGCTCCCCTTTAACTTTCGGGCATAATATCAAGGGTTATTTTATGTCTATTTCTTTGGTGCTATGTTTCTATCAAAATTGAATTAAATAAGCAAGTTACGACTAGCCCTAATTTGAAATAATATGGTGCGATTATATGTAATCAACTAACTTTACCACTACAAACTTGTCAATCAATATATTCAACATTTAATACATATAATTTATTCAATATATGTCAAATTACGATGATTTCATAATTAAATACACGAATCACAATATTAAAAGCACTAGTTACTCCCTAATTAACCATCTTTTATCACAATAAACATGTTAAACACTCTAATAATTATTAAATACATAAAATTAATTCAATAAAGGGTCAAATAACAATAAATTTATCATTAAATACACTAATTATAGTATTAAAAAAACTTAATTAAATTTTAATTGGTCATATTTTACTGTTATAAATATCTCAAACACCCTAAGAGACATTAAATATCTAAATTTGATCCAATCTAGGTCAAATTACGATGATTTTATCGTATACTGCATACCATGATTTATAACGATGATTTAATCAAATGTATGTATATTTTTTTATTATTTTTTTTATGATTGATGAGATAATTAAGCCTATTCTATGTTCACAATGTCTAATATGTTGTTTGAGGTCTTTGTGATTTTAGAATAGTGTTAATTAGGGAGTAATTAAGGTATTTAATATTGTGATTAGTATGTTTAATGCTGATTTTTTCAAAATCAGACACAATGGGTCAAATCTCTGTACGTACCGGTTCGATGGCATACCGGTACGCGGACCGCCCGGTACCGCTACAGTGCTACAGTATTAAATATCTAAATTTGATATTTAGTATGCAGTACCGCATACCGGTATGCCATCGGACCGGTACGTACAGAGATTTGACCCATTGTGTCTAATTTTGAAAAAAATCAGCATTAAACATACTAATCACAATATTAAATACCTTAATTACTCCCTAATTAATACTATTCTAAAATCACAACGATCTCAAACAACATATTAGACATTGTGAACATAGAATAGGCTTAATTATCTCATAAATCATAAAAAAATTAAGAAAAAAATATACATACATTTGATTAAATAGCTCTTCCTCTAATTTAGGTGTTAATTCTCTCTAATTAGCCTTTGAAGCTTGATCCAAACCACAAATCACAGTTTTGTGAAGCCTTAAGCTAGTGCAAATGTGAGAAAGAATTGAGTGAGAAAGAGATTAAGAGAGTACAAGAGTTTAAGAGAGTGAAAGGGGGTGAACGAGGGAGAGGAAAGGGTTTAAAAATCCTTTAAAATGGAACTGATTGTGAGAACTAGTCTAAGTCGTTTGTTGGTAACGATCGAAATCTAATCGTTATTGGCCTAAATCAATCGGTACAGGTTGGTAACGATCGAATTTCAATTGTTTCAATCGGTACAAACCCTATGTCGGGTGATATGGGATCATTTAGCATATACCACCCGGTATAGGGTGGTCCACATACCATTTCCCTGTTGGACCGATATGTACCGCTCATACCGGGTGATATAACATGGCATTAGCAAACCTTGCATAAAAATAATGAACAACATATTTTGTGACCTTTTTATCCTTTTTTGATCTTGTGTAAAGTTTACTGAAACATCTTACAAATTGACTCCACTTGCTACAGCTAATGAAAATGCAAAAGTGATTTTACATTCCTGCTTTTGTTAAAATTTTTCAGAAGCCAATACATGTGAAACACTTTGAGTTAGGCATTATATCGGATGCAATGAGTGTCCTTAAGATTGGGTATATAATGTTACTACCTATTTTTCATTGGATGTGGATTAGTAGTTAATGTATCATAGGCAAGGTATGCAATATCGTACCATACCAGTGTTTCAAGGTTGGCTCGGTACGGTACGGTATCGGCGTACCGAGCGGTACACCAGAGCGTACTGAATGGTACACCAGGGTTTACTGAGCTATTTCCTCTTACTGTAGCACTGCTACAGTATATTATTGTAGCACTATAGCACGGTCAGTCCGGTAACGAGCGGTTTACGTATCGGTATACCGTCGAACTGGTACATACTGCCCGTACCGGGCAGTACCATTCGAAATTGCACACCATGATCATAGGTTCGTATGAACCTTAGTAAAAAATTTCAAAGTGAGGTTTCAGCCTAGGCCTTCAGAACTCTATAAGGACAAACTGAGCTGAGAATATGGTTCTCAACTTACCAACAGTTTCTATTGTTTATTGTGGATTTAAATTCTTGTCATCTTTTTTTGTTCTATTTTGAGTTGCTCTTAAATTGATATTATTTTATTTGGACAAGACCATTTAGTACTTCTGAACTTTTAGATTGGTTCAGCATATGCTTGTCATGTTACTCTCCAATTGTTGCTTGTCTGTATCCAGTTATATAACCATTCTGATGGTGGATTTGTAGTTCTGTCAAACAACCAAGAACTTGCTTCGTACCTGCCATTTAACTTGGTCCCAATTAGGACAACTCCATTCTCAAATTCTTTGTAGTAGTCCTCTCTTAAATATGCAATCTTCATTATTAGTCTTGCTTCAATTCTTGCACCAAGGTATGGAATACTGTTTGGGTAGGTCAATGTGATCTGATATTTACTGGTCTGACAGCTGGCTTGATCCAGAATGGGTTGTACTGCCCAATATACGTATTGGCTTGCTGGATGATAAAATAGCCTGGTACAATACAGTACCAATCAGTAAGTTTACCATACCTATTATTATTTTTTAACAGTTGTATTAATAGTTGTTTCGTTTTCATGCTCTCACTCTCTGCCTCTGCCCTCCTCTGCTGCCACCTCCTTTACTTGCACTTCTTTTTTCTGCCATTGTGTACTCTTCCCATGTTGCAGTCATTTCCATTTTGTTCGGATTGTTATTTTCTCCAACTAGTATCTCTTCTTTTCCTCCTCTTTCTCCTTCTGCCCCTTTCCAGCTCCTCCTTTACCTCCTCTTCCTCCAGCTCCTCTGCCAATCCTCCTTTTCTTCCTCCTCCCCCACCTCTCTCTTTCTCTCTGGCCCAGATGGAACCACTCCATTCCGAGTATCAATATGGCAGTGTGTCAGAACTGTACTCTTCCAGCCACCAATTGGTAACCTCAAATTATTATTATTATTCCGTATGATGCAAGGTAAATATGCTCATATATAAATGTTCTATTCTTCTGGGATCCTACATTACAGATACTAAAAGTCGAGCTTTCTTTTAACCTAAACTTCTGTATTGATTTGGGAAAGCTCAAAAAAAAAAAGAAAAAAAAAAAGATCTTTGACTTGCCTTTTACATTTAAAACAAATTTTGTACAAATTAAATATGGCTGATGCTTATATGTATGATATATATCACGAAAAGTTGAAAGAAGCCATCAAATAGGAATATTTTGTTGCAGAAATTGTCAGGTATTTTTGTTTTATCTAGCTATTGCACTGCTAAATTTTCTATCTATTCAGTTCAGTGATCTTTTTTCTACAATTACTTGTTTACTTTTGGTTGATAGTTATGATTTATACATTCTCTTATATGATGCTTGCCATAACATTTTAGTTGAATCGTTAAAAGTACAAAATGATTTTAGCTTCATTCTGCTATTATCTAAGCAAAAAAATGTTATTACTGCTCTATAGAGTGCCAGATAACTTCTGGCCAACACTAGAATACCTTCTGGTTATTGTTTCTCCACTCAAATTCTGTAAAGAATTTGACATTTTATTTTGGTACTCCCCTTTTGGAACTGACTGATTTTGGGCTGATTGCATATTCTGCTTTGAAGGAAAAATTCCGAGTACAAATTACATTTTTCTGTGCCCTTTCCATGCATTAATTTCCCCAGTTACTTGTTTGGTTGACAGCTTAGTTTTCTTCAAAAACCTGGATATAGGTGATCAGTGATGGTCCATTTAGACTGATAAACTATTTACTAACACTGTTTGCTTTCGCAAAAGAATTATCATTTGATACAAAAAGCATATATTTCTGCAATAAGTACTCTTATATTGTGGCCTGATTATTTATTCCGTGATATAAAAAGGGGGTTGATGTGCATACATCGCATGAAAATAGTCCATCGTGACCTAAAAAGTGCAAATTGCCTTGTGGATAAACACTGGACAGTCAAGATATGTGATTTCGGACTTTCAAGGGTGATGAAAGATGGTCCAATGAGAGATAACTCATCTGCTGGAACCCCAGAATGGATGGCTCCTGAACTCATACGCAACGAATCATTTACAGAGAAATGCGACATTTTTAGCCTTGGAGTTATAATGTGGGAGCTTTGCACTCTCAATAGGCCATGGGAAGGCATACCACCAGTTCAGGTAAGAGATGGTGTAGTTTTTTGTCCAAAATATGTTCTCTTGATAAAAACTCAACCTAAAAGAAACTACCATCATTTTTTTGTGCTGTTAGGTGGTATATGCAGTTGCTAATGAAGGTAAAAGGCTAGACATACCAGAAGGCCCTCTTGGCAGCCTAATTTCAGGTACATCAAACACGGAGCTAGACTCTTTCTGATATCTTAGTATTGTCCACTAATCAACTGAAAGTACTTTACATATCTGCTGTAGATTGTTGGGCAGAACCCAACGAGCGACCAAGCTGTCAGGAAATCCTCACTCGCCTCCTCGATTGTGAATATTCTCTCTGCTGACTCTTGTGTCGACTGTAGCATGTACAGCAAGTATCAGTCGTTTATTTCCTATCAGCCTTATTTGTAAATTGATTTATCCATTTTGAGTTGTGAAAGTAGAGCTAAGTGATTTATTGTTAGGGAATGTTACATTTGTGATAGAGTTGACTGTCTTCTGGGTCAATTGATACAACAACTTGCACCTTTTTATATTTATATCTTCGACAAAAATTTGTTTTTATTTTATCTCACTGGTGAGGTTTATTGGTTTTTGCAGGTTAGCTGGTCTGCCCATCTACGTAGAGAAAACAGAGACAGCTTTCTCGAAGATTGTGCCTCCTCCTGCTGCCCTATACAAGATACCACTATCAAAGATTGGCCTCCCTGTTTGAAACACGGGTACGGCCGCTCGTGAGGGTCTGTTGACCGGCCTTCCCCTTGTCACCGTGTCCCTGTTCCACAAACTAGATTCTACATTCTTTTTTTCTTTTTTACAAACCACCAAGAGTGTCACCGCCTCTTCCAACTCTACACAGTCAAACCCAAATCACAGCCCCAGATAAAAAGTCTTATGACCTGTTGCCATCACTACCTCTTTAATCCATTAGGTTGAAAAGAGAGGAAGAAAGATGAAAGGAAAAAAGCTGACTCCGACGTCTTGTTCATTAGGAGATCCAAGTTTGGACCGCAATATTCCCTCTCAGGGAACCCTCTATTTAAAGTTTTAATGCGCCTCGAGTTCTACTTTGCTGATCACTTTTCCTCTACATGTACATGGCTGAAGTGGCAGCAGAGCAGTTGAAAGCTGAGTTGGAGGCAGAGAGACTAAAGAAGCCGCAGTTCGAAGTGGTAGCCGTGCTGTTGTCAGTTGAATTGAAGGTCAGAACAACAGTTTCCAAAAGTTGCGTTGACGCTCGACATCGTCTCATGTTCATACATGTTCCGCTGAAGATCCAGCGTCACTGGTGGGTCAGTCTTATTCTGATCATTTTATCTTTGTCAGAATGATTAGACTTTACAAGAAAATGAATTCATTTTTCTCAGCCGCATCCATTCATGCATGTAAAACAATATTAGTGATCAAGAACTAAGTTACGTGACTAATTAACCCTTTATTCTTTTTTCTGTCGGTCATTATTGAAACGACTTTAAAGTAGGTATCAATCATCCATATGTTTGGCGACTCTCAACACGTCACAAATGAGTGTGCGTTTAGGTCTGGATGGTGAAGCAACAAGTTGTCAATAAGATAAGGGAATGACATATACTTTTGTGAGATGACCTATAAAATAAGTATAGGAATGTGTTGGGTAAAGAGCATGAAATAAGTGGATAACCCGTCTCGGTATAGAAAGAATAAAGGTGCTTTATCTCCGTGTGCCAGATGATGAAAGCATTATTATTCTTAATTAGCTGTTCCTTTTCTTCCATCTCTTTGATAGGGTTGATGCGTCCAATGCAGACCAACATTATCTAGTCAAAATTCTCGAGACTAAAACTACGCATAATGGGGATCTAAACAGGCGTATGTGGAAGTTTGATGTACTCATGTTTAGGAAAGTCGTGACTACCACAGGATTGAGAAGCCATATGTGTCACAAAGCAAAGAGGCTACAGGTATTACTCTGAATCTTAGATGAGAGGCACCCTTTTATTTAATAAAAGAGTTTTTGCTCCTTTATCAATCCCATTCTTTTGAGGTCATACAATAATTATCAACAGTTAGGATTATTTACAACCAAATTCATGTGATAAACATGTTTGCTGGCCCTATGTGGGGTATGTTTGCTCTCTATTGTTTACATAAACCAGACAATGAGTACTCCATCCACATGTCGTTTATAATGTTTTGCATTAGGTTTTATGCTTAAGCATTGCATAATGTATTGTCAACTTTAAACCAAAAAAAGAAAAAAAAAAAACAATTAACACCATGCTTTCTCATTCACCTAGAAAAGACAATCGAATGTTTTTTTATTGTTTCACAAAAGAAAAGATAGCCCAAAGCACTTTAACCTAACGTTGTTTAGTGGATTAGAAGCATTATTGTGAGCAATACGAATCGCAATACAATAATAATATATTGTCCACTGTGCACTAGTGTTCGTTTGGTGTGCCCTGTCCGATCTTTTATATACGAATCGCAAATACAATAATATATATATATATATATATATATATATATATATATATATATATATATATATATATATATATATATGGATGCAGCTTTTTAGTGCAATTGGGTGTTCTTGTGCAATCATCCAAAAAATCTCATAGAGTTGCTCTACTTAATTTATTGCTCTCCAACGGTTATTCAATCATTCTCCCTTTTGCTTAAATACTTTAAGATGTTCCTTGCATGATGATTACTGTTTCCCAGAGAGTTAACAATCTCCTCATTATCCAGGCCCAACCAGCTTAATTAATTCAGCACTTGTGTTTGTTCCAATTGCTATCCATGCATTGGACTAATGACATTTATGTCTAATGAACATGACAAATCCTACATCTTTATAATACATTCATTATTCGAAGCCAAAACTCATTCTTATCAGGAGAACATGTCAAATCATATGATCGTGACAACCTTAATTGTAACTTTTTTTTTCCATTTAAATTAAAGACTATGTTGTTGTGGGATTGAGCTGTTCGTCATGGTGCAATGATTCGAGCCAGGCTTAGAACATGGCAGTGAGAATATTTATCCAAGTTCCTCAAAATCACTGTCGCACACACCCCATTCCTCACCAAAAGCAAAAGAGAAAAAGGTAATCATCATGCCGTCATGTCTCACCAAAGCTCGCCCTCCCAGTTCTAATACCTGCAAAAGGAGGGGGCAAATATGGAGGGCATTCATTTCCCCTCTTTAAATATACCCTTTTCATATCCCTTCTTTCCCCCCCCCCTCCTCCCCCTCCTCTGCTCCTCCTTTCCACCTGAAGAGAGTAATAGATTTGAATCAGGAAAGAACTATTATTAGAGAGAGAGAGAGAGAAAGAGACATGAAGGAGGCCATATGGTGTTGCATCTCCTGCATCCTGCCGTGCGGCGCGCTGGACGTGATCCGTATCGTGCACGCGAACGGGCGCGTCGAGGAGATCAGCGGCACCGTCAGCGCCGGGGAGATCATGCAGGTTTACCCCAAGCACGTAATCCGAAAGCCACCCTCACCGTCGTCGTCGGACGGCGCCGACATCCCCAAGGCCGTGGTGCTGCCTCCCACCGCCGAGCTGCAGAAGGGGAAGATATACTTCCTCGTACCGGTGACGTCCGCGGCGCCAGAGAAGGCCCGGTCGCAGACGCCCGGAACGAGGAGGAGGAAGAAGAAGAAAGAGGAAGCAGCGAATGTCGACGTGGCTGCGACGGACAAGACGAGGCTGCTTCTCAGCGACCAGTACTTGTCGGAGATCCTATCCGAGAAGGTGTCGACGCAGAGGGCGAGGCGGCGAGGGAGAGTGGGAGTGTGGCGGCCACATCTGGAGAGCATCTCCGAGGTTTCCAATGATCTCTGAACACGGTCTTCCTTTTCCGTTTATCCTCTCTTCAAGCATCTCCTCCGCTTCTCCAAGAGATGGTAATATCGCTGTAAAGACATACACACACCACCTTTCTTGGCTTCCTACTCATATTTTCCGGTGTTGGATGATACGAGAGAGAGAGAGAGAGAGAGAGAAGAGTGTGCGAGAAGACCCCCACGTTTCCACTCCTCCTTTGTTCAGTATCTTCCGCAAGATATGAAAGGATCCAATCATTGCTAGTACAGCAGTAGCCTCAAACATTGTACAACTTCATGCAGAAGGATTTCCGCAAGAAATCGCCTTCCTATTCTCTGATGAAGATCTCAAAACTAATCCTTGATCTGAAAAGGCCATATGCTATATGCTTGCTAATCCTGAGTCCTCTAAAACCCTAACTTCTTTTTCTTATTTTTCATGCACTTTGTTTGATCTCACAAAAACCCTAACTTCAACATCTAACAGTTCCGAAAGACATGCTCGTGTACTTCCTCACTTGTTTTGTCCTCTGCAACTATAAGTCAAGATAAGAAGCTCGGTGTTGTCCTTGAGGCAAAAGCTTCGGTAGGTCTAAACTAATCAAGTTGTATTAGCGTTGGCTATAACAATGTTGAGATTGATGCGTTGCGATTCGAAGGAAAAGAAAAGAAAAGAAAAATGGAAGCTTGTGGATATCCTTCGATTCTGCTTCGTGTGTTGTCTACTCGTCCACATAAACGTTTCCAACTCTCCCGTATAATTAGCGTTGTTCTACGTCACTGATAATGGCAGCTCAACAGATCAAATCATAGAGTTAAGATGCATCATGCTTTGAGATTCTTCCATGTAGACTCGAATGACGCCTTGAGCCTTCAAATCATTCGTGATGATGACTCGCCCCTCAATTCTGTCACCATTTTTTTTTTATTGGATTAATGCAGGGAGTCCTTTTCAACCTGACATGTCAATCTCAACATATTATCACCCATCTCTTTCAATCCTTGATTACTTGAAACTAATCTACAGTTCATCTTCACCTTGTTTGTTCGGATCCCAAAAGAACAAAATTACTATGGTAGCAAAATAATACTTTGCGTGCTTCTACTAACTTAATCTTTTCAGGCAAAGTGACTGATTAGTTCCATATCAAAGGTGAGAAATAATCTGAATCCACCATCACTAACTTAAACTTAAATATTTTAATCAACAAATCAGTCACTTTACCTCCTATTCCTTGCATGTCTCTTCGCCATTGAACCTCAAATAATGGAGACTTTAATGCAAGCTAGCCCAATAATTCGATGCTTCATCACGTTGTCTACCTCCATGGGAGTCGCCATCAGGAGCTTTCTATGGTGGCCAAGCAAGTTAGGAAAGGCCAAGTGGGGTTATCCCTCGCTGGTGGAAGGAAGGAGGAACGGATGAGGGTAACCCAAAGGAAGGGAACTTTGCTGAGAATGGATACAAAGGCATAAGGCCACAATGGCACATGGGGAACCCCCTCGCAGCCTTACACCGTTAGTGTGCGTATGTGAGCCATGCTTTGGGTGGGGGTGTCTTAGAAGAAGGGTGGGAGGGACTCATCATTGGATGTGACTGTGCTGCTGTTGCAGTGCCCTTCGCGTGTGTTCCTTTGGGAACAATCCTCGATCGCCACATGCGCGTTCGGAACTGCTTTTGGGAGTTCGCTTTTGCGGGTTCGGATCTTTCAACAGGATGTTCGCAGATAGATCAATAGGGTGGAGTTGGGCTTTGTGGGTTCGGATCTTGCAACAAGATGGTAGCTTGCTCTAACCCCCTCGGTTTCGAAATTGATGATTCTGATTTTAATTTTAGATTTCTTAAAATATCCCTATAATTAGTTATTTATCGAACTATTGAAAGGACATATTTATCATTAACAGGGGTATTTAATTATTTTAATTTTTCGATAGATTCGAAACCGAATCGAATCACCTTGACTATGATTCGATTCGAAATCATCGAATTGTTGACCCGATTCGATTTAGGTTCCAATCGAATTGAGACCAAATCTAATGTTAGGAAATTAATAGGGGTAGCTTGCTCTAACCCTCTCGGTTTCGAAATTAATGATTCTAATTTTAATATAAAATTTCTTAAAATATTCCTATAATTAGTTATTTATCGAACTATTGAAAGGACATATTTATCATTTACACGGGTATTTAATTATTTTAAATTTTCGATAGATTCGAAACCAAATCGAATCACCTTGACTATGATTCGATTCGAAATCATCGAAACCCGATTCGATTTAGGTTCCAATCGAATTGAGACCAAATCTAATGTTAGGAAATTAATAGGGGTAGCTTGCTCTAATCCTCTCGGTTTCGAAATTAATGATTCTAATTTTAATATAAAATTTCTTAAAATATTCCTATAATTAGTTATTTATCGAACTATTGAAAGGACATATTTATCATTAACAGGAGTATTTAATTATTTTAATTTTTCGATAGATTCGAAACCGAATCGAATCACCTTTGCTATGATTCGATTCGAAATCATCGAATTGTTGACCCGATTCGATTTAGGTTCCAATCGAATTGAGACCAAATCTAATGTTAGGAAATTAATAGGGGTAGCTTGCTCTAATCCTCTCGGTTTCGAAATTAATGATTCTAATTTTAATATAAAATTTCTTAAAATATTCCTATAATTAGTTATTTATCGAACTATTGAAAGGACATATTTATCATTTACACGGGTATTTAATTATTTTAATTTTTCGATAGATTCAAAATCGAACCGAATCACCTCGACTATGGTCCGATTCGAAATCGTCGAATTGTTGACCCGATTTGATTTAGGTTCGAACCGAATCGAGACCAAATCTAATGCTAGGAAATTAATATGGTTCAATATTGCTTTTGAGAGTTCAGATCGTTCATCAAAAAAATTCTTTCCAATGTATTTGTTATAGCAATGACTGGTTTTCTTTTGATAGAATGGGCAGCAGCAAAAGAAAATGACCGAAGACCTCAAGAAAGTAAAAAGGAAAAATGAGAGCGAGGGAGAGGATTGATATTTAAATTGCCAATCTATTTTTGAATAAAATCTTAAAAAATAACAATTATGTATATGGCCATAAATAAAGATCTTATCTATCTCAAGAAGCAAAACTCATATATCTCAAAAAAAAAAAAAGCTAAATTTGTAAACTTGAAACAACTTAAAATTATTGCTAGCTTATATATCGTAAAACTTGTATATCTCAAAAACTTGCTACTTGTATTTTTTTTTTAATTAATAACAAAGAGGGAGAAATTATGAGGACGATCATATATAAAATAATGATTTAAAATTATGTATGATTTGAAATCATGCCTGTAATGATGATTTTATATTTTAAAAATAGATAAGATGATGTCAAAATGATCAAAAGATCAAATCAGCCATTAAGTAGATTAAAAAAAAGGGCTAGAATTTAAATATACACAGTAAGTGATAAGATAGGAGAAGTGGGCCATTTGGTCTGGCCCAATTCCTTTCTAAAACGAGGAATAGAACCGATACGAGGGAGGGAAAAAAAAGAAACATAGGAATCTGATGCTCACAGAGAACAAAGTTCAGATGTCTTTATATTATTCTTGTCCTCCAATAACTCCTATATATATATATATATATATATATAATTTTCCGAACCATCATCATCATCATCATCATTATCATTCTCTTCGATTAATGAAGTTACATTGCCTTTATGAAAGGTTTAATTAAGTCGAAGCTAAATGAACCATACCAAAAGAAAAAGAAATATTTGTCATGCTTTTAGTAGTACAATAATTCATTTACACTCTCGAATTTAATGAGATAACTAACGCATTAATTTAATAACCCTAATTCACGGGTCTAGATGTGCGAGCGTAAGTTAATAATAGTACTACACTCTTTCATTACGATCAACTCAATTATCTTCTATTCGAGTTTCGTACTACTAAAAAGGAAAATATGATTATCATACTAATATAAGCATGTAAGTATAGTTATTGTCATGATCCAATTTGATGTGATAAATTAAATTACGTGATCAAAATACTTAAGTTAGTAGTAATAGTTTGATCTCAACTCAATTCTCTCCTCATAAGGTTGAACGTCGGATAGTATGTCTGTCTTGATATCATATCATGCATTAGGATTCGGTTTGATAAGATAATTAATGAGTTCTCAGAAAGATGTAATAGCTAAAGTTGATAGCTTACGTGACCCAGCATGAGAAGTAGAGATGCTAGACATCATTACGGTACCTTAATAATAATGATGCATAGACTCCATCAGATATCATACTTACAGATCAAGCTATCTTATATTATGGCCTTTACAGGACTGCAACGAGTAGCCCAAGGTGGCATCTATTCGAAGCATTCACGAGCCATGTTCTCTAATGGCTCCCTCCGATTCCTCCCAACATTTCTTGGGAGGAAGATATGCGAGCGTTTACGGCATCAATGCGGCTCGTCCCACGATGGATGAGGTTTGATAGGTTGGCGATGTCGAGGAGCACTTTGGGAGTCTCTTCAAGAAACATCTCTGCTGCCTCTTCGGAGTAGCCCAAGCAGTCTGGTTCAGATGATAGAATTATTAGGGTTCTAGCATCAACGGTGCCTTCTCTAAAAATAAAAATTTAAATTAAGATACATAGATGAATAATTAGTTTTTCTTATATGAATGAGGATGAGAATATTTGTTGGACTATGATTGATTTTTTCTTGTTTAAAAAATTTATATTTTATCCTTTTGACTAATATAAATATGTAATCTCGATGAGTCCAAAGCATTATGGATGGAAAGTACTTATCAATCCTTCTGCTCCCAATAAGTGTGGTATTAGGGTTTGATTTAAAGAAGATTAGTAAGAGTATGATGATTAAAAAAGACGAGAGGAGTAACTAGTAGAACGAGAAGGTGAAAAAAAAAAAGAGAAGACAAACTTTGGAGTAAATATTTCTAATCAATTTCTTCCTATCTTCAGAGATGAAAATTATTGATTTTAGGTCATTAAAAATAAAAAAATTATTTTTATAATAATTATAAATTTTAATAAAAAAAATAAATTTATTAAGTATAATCTATCAAATCTCAATATTACTAAAGATCAAATATACAGAAAGATGTAAGAACTCTTTACATGCTATAACAAAAAAATTGATAAGTTTATATTTTCTCGTCGGCATTAGCAACAACAAAAACTAAAAAATATTAAAAAAATATGTTTATAAGTATATATAAGGTAAAAACTTTAAAGCTTTAGATTCTTCGATGTGAATTCAGAATTCTTACTATAAAATATTCTAAATCTATCATTTATTTTTTCTTAGAAGTCTTTTTTTTCTTAGAAGTCTTTTCTTTTATGAATCAGTTGAGGTCTTATGATAAAAACCTAAATGAATAAATAGTAGTAGAAAAAGTTTAGAGTTTATCTCAAATTTGATATAATGTTTACTACCATAAAAGAAACTAAAGATATCGTCTATTGATGAATTAATAAGGTGTGTTTAGTTTACAAGCAAAAATTGAATAGATCTGAAACTTTAGAACATAAATGTTCAAGACTTTATGATCCTATAACTAAAAAACTGATCATAAATCAGTGATGTTATTTTTAATAAAGAGTAAGTTTGAAACTCTAAAATAGTTAAAATTTCAATAGTTATAGGAGAAAAAGTTGATAAGATACATGATATATTCCGTATTGTTTATACCTCATTCAAATTTTCTCATATTTTGAATGATTTTAATTTAGACGATTCTTGTGATACTAAAATACTTCTAAAAAAAATTTGTAGTGTTTTAAGATATATCAATCTCATGATTTTGCATATTTTTCTTTGAAACCTATTTGTTTTGAAGTTGTATATATGAATAACGAACTGCAAGCTATTGAAAAAGGTATGACTTAGAAGTTAGTAAATTTGCCCCCATGAAAAGAAATAATTAGACTAAGTGGGTATTTTAAAAACTTTTTCTTTAGTTGCTAGAATTGATACAATTATAACAGTATTAGCATTGGTAGCTTAGAAAAAATTGATAAGTTTATCAATTTGATACCAAATCAGCCTTCTTGAATGGAAAGTTCTAAGAAGAGATTTATGCAAAGCAGTATGAAGAATTTAAAATTAAAATACTGAAAAATTATATTTATATATATATATATATATATATATATATATATATATATATATATATATATATATATATATATTCGATAAAAACATTATATAGTTTGAAATGAGCACCGAGGATACGGTATAGCAGAATTGACAAATATTTTCTTAATGTAATTCTTAAAAAAAATCAAGTGAATCAACTTTATATATATATATATATATATATATATATATATATATATATATATATATATATATATATATATATAAGCCTAACGTATGAACATTCTTATTGTTTATTTGTATATGGATAATATAATTTATATTAAAAAATCATGAGATATGCTTGTTGAATTTAAGAAAAATATGATGTCAAAATTTAAAATGATTGACCTAATTCTTTTACATTATTTTCTGGGAATGAAAATTGTTCAAGATGCAAATGAATTTTTTTGTACTAAGAAAAATATAGTAAAGATTTGTTAAAAAGATTTTATATAATAACTTGTAAGCTAGTGAATATTTTAATGAATACAAATGATAACGATAAATTTATGTTAGATGATGGATTTAAAAAAAATAGATAATAAACTTATGTTAGATGATGAAGTTTAAAAGATAGATGAGAAATAGTATATAAGTCTAATTGAAGGATTATATATCCCATACATTTAAGGCTGGATATTTTATTTTATTATCCAAATTCATGTATGATGGTGTCATGAGTATCGTTGACTGATGAGTCGATACGGTTGATCCACCGTCAAAGGTGCAAGCTCTGCTAGGTTTCTCTTCCTAACTGACGTGGGAAACTTGATGAGGTAAGATCATATATGTTGTCTAGTCGAAAAGATGTCAATTGGTGAGGACTCAGTTAGGGATGATCGGGAAGGCAGACCGAGATCTTCTTGGTTGCAAGGTTCCTCCTCGGGGCTGGGTTGTCCTGGTGTCCTCGAGCAACCAACGATCCTGTATAATAAGCAGGCATCAAGGGTTGCCTAGTATGGCCCCTCTGATGGTTAAGTCAGCTAAGGGGAAAAGATAGTAGTGTAAGCTACATGACTTAGTTAGTATATAGAGAGGCACCTCTCTTCGGCATAAGCTAATAGGTTCCTTTTTATACCTAATCTCTATGCCTTTTTACTGGTTGGCTTAGGATAAGACTAGGTGAACCGCTTGATCATTCTCTGATCTTGACAAAGTATAACAATTATTGTTCGTTATTGATGCGGGGCACATCGAGACGTACTACGATACCATATTGGGGTTGGTGACATAGAACCATGTTTAGGTGTTAATCTTGGTGGCAGATGAGTTTGGCATAAGGTAAAATCATCTCTATCAATGCACAACCCTAGTAACCATCATTTTGAAGCAATTAAAAGAATTCTTATATACATCAAAGAAACTCTTAATCATGATATTAGCGTGTAAAAGATTTTAAGTTATATTCGATAGTGATTAGGTTAGTTACGTAGAGGATAGAAAAATACTTTGAGATTTGGCTCAAGGGTGATTTTATGAAAAAAAAAGAAGAAGAATATGTTCCTCTCTTAATCTCTAAGTATGTTATGATTATAAGTATAACATATCAAATAATATGGCTTCAAAGAATCCTAATAGATCTGTACGAAAATCAAAATGAACCAACTAAAATCTATTATGATGATAAGTTTCACAGGTGCACTAAATACATGAGAGATTCAAATAAATTACTACAAACATTGAAGATAAACTTGCCAACATCTTAACAAAAGCTTTAGCAAAAGAGAAGTTTTATTTTTTTCGAAGGTAACTTTAAGTTATAATTATTTTGAATTAAATAAGTGTGATAAAATTAATTCAAATGATTAAGATTAGATATAATAAAAGATAAATATTAAGATTAAAATAAATAAATGAACGATTGGTTTTTGGGTACATGGATGAGGATGAGGAGATTCGTTGGGTTATGACTGAATTTGTTTGTTTAAAAAACTTATACTTTATCCTTTTGATTAATACAAATACATATTTTTGAATAAATAAAAGTTACTATAAATTGAAAATATTCCTTGTTCTTTCTATTATCTTTCTTCTTTTTTCTTGAAGTTATGTAAGAAGCCAAAATTCTTTTAGGATGACGAAAAATATGAGCTTCCATGATATAATTCTATATTTTGATTTATAGAGTGACATAGTTAAATTAAATATCAGTTCGATTTGATGATTTGACATTATTCATTTCTGGAGTAGACATTGCATATTTAGAACTTATACAAAGAAGAAAAATACATTTTTTTGATGTATTTAAGAAGTCAGACTTACGTAACATGCTGTATTAAATTAACATGATATATTCAATAGATTCTTTATAATGTCGGGTAGTTGTCGTGATATGTCTAGTAATTAGATTTCTTCAAGATTCCATATATCGAATCTGATCGATCAAACATAACGTAATGGCATATCACAGAGAAAGCTAAAGAAAAGACTTCATCCATCCTATATATATCCACAGTATATACTCTATTCCCAGTCTCAGATCTCATGCTTGGAGTCGAAGCAGATGGATGCTATGCTGTCTGCCACTCCCAACAGCTGTTTCGGTGTCGATCCTACCAATGCACTCTCACCGTACTCGACATGTGTTCAAAGATCTTTAATCTGTCCTCCGTCCAAGAAGTAATTCCAGTCTTCATGCCAATCTCTTTCGAGGCTACCGGAAGCCCACCCTCCATTAACGTCGGTGTCGATGGATGGATGCTTCCGTTCTCCGGTCTTCGTGGCACAGTGGAAACAGTCATACCTCCTTTCTGTGTTCGACTGCCGGTAAGAATCTCTCATCAGTTTATGAATGTTTACGGAAGACTATTGCAGTTCACGATAATATATCAATTCAGAAAGTGCACCAAAGTTTATGAATGTTATGCCAATCATGTAGCCTGTGCTTCTCCATAATTGCATGAATCCAGTAATAGCATGTCCCTGTCTAGCGAAGAGGAGGGAACAGTAACCTCATCTCAGATGATGAACTCGTCAAGAAAAGACGCATCAGTCTTCCTTGTTTTCTTTCTTGGCTTCCTTTTGAGAAAAAGAGTCATGGAGTTGAATTCTTGATGCTGGCAAATAAAATAGGAGGCAGGTTTGATCTATGTTTTGGATCCCACCGAGTGGAGGAAAGAACACGTTTGAAGGATCATATTCTCCGCCATGACCAAGTTTCAGTAGTTGACTTTAGTAGATTCTAGTTTAGAGGTATTTTCTCCTCATAAATACATATATTTTTTTTTATTCAGATTCATCACGAAAACATGACAAGAAAACAGTCGATTTCAATTTAGAGATATAGATCGTTGTAATCGATGATGAATTTGAGTTTAGGTCAACATAAATTAGGTTGAACATCTATTTTAAGTGGTTGAATTGTCATGCAGTTGACTTTTTTCATTTCAAAGTATGATTCTTCCTAATATTTGAATCAGAGTATCTGAAATCGTATTTTTATATTCAAACTCGAACACCTATTTCTCTATCCAAATTCACAAAATTATCATGGATTAAACAGATCAAATAAAATTCGATCTTCTAAATTGACGTGGTCATGGAAAAAAAAATTAGGTCCAATATGAACTCCAAAATGGATCATCAAAATAGTAATTAAAAATAATCAAACCAAAAAATAAAAAAAATATTAAGGTATTATAATTTCGAACTCTTGGCAACCAAAGATCTTCTTTGGTTTAAATTGGACATTTGTGAGTATCACAACAAGATTTCTTGGGACGTCACACAGCATGCGGTGTGGAAGTCTCAGCCGACGAAGCTGAAGTCTTCATGCTTCCTTGGATTTTTCTTGGAGCGATGGGGACGACAGCTCATGCAATAAAGTCTAACGAGAGTGAAGACCTTCGAAACCTTTATTCCCACCACCCCAACAACGATAAAGAAAAGGAATGATCGCTAATATTATATGTATATATAAGCTTGATAACGTTCAAAAGCCCAAATTTGTATATTGTATTGGGAAGCACAAATGTATGATAAGTTATCAAAGTCCACATATAAAATTCCACACCATTATTTTATTCCTCGATAAGTGATTCGATACTTTGTGATCAAGGCATCTAATCTTGCTCGACTATATACAAATCAAATTGTATTTGTTAGAAGATAAGAAGACATTGAAACCAAAAGAAAATATCTAATGATCAACACTTCTATCATTTTACATAATTTTTTTATTTTTTTGAGAAAATCCTAGGAGAACTCGGGATGATATTTTTCTTTTTTTTTCCTATCGTTAAATCTTTAATATAAATAATAAAATCATAATTATCAATATTTCTTATGATATGTGAATTTCTTATTCTCCAAATAATATCACCTTATATTATATACTTAGATAACAAAACTTCTTTCAATACTTTATTTTGTTTGTTTTTGTCCACGTAGCGTTGTTCTACGAGTAATTTAGTTTCTCACCCATTTTCTCTTCACATTTCTTTTTTATATATTAACATAGTATAAAAATAATATTTTTAATTTTTCTTATCTATTTAGTTATACTCCTTGCATCAAGTTAACTACTTAGACTTTGCTGTGTCTAATACTCTTAGACTAAAAGTATCATCTAAGATGATCCCTCTATAATGTACACAACATCACAAGCCATGCTTCTTGTGGCTTTTTTTTTTCTCTCTCTATATCTATCTGTTCGTACATATTCTGTAGAAAGAAGATAAGACTGAAAATATTTAAATGCGAGGAAGGGCATTAAATAAAGAATGGCATTAAATAAAGGTTGAGTTGCACACTCTTCAGATGAAACGCAAATGTACCATTCACAAAAGAGAGACCTAAAAGAGGTCTCATCGAGTAGGGATCCACCATCCAACCTTTAGTGAGGGTGGGAATAATTACATGCTGGAAAGCCCATCAACAACAGTGCGAAGAAAACGGAATATGCTATTATTTTGTGCCTTTGTTTTCTTTAATCTGTTCTTTGTGGCCATTCAAATCAATCAACTATTTTGGTCCGGCATCCTACTATTGATGCAACTTTCACTAAATAGGGGTTTTACGTATCCATCCTTCCATTAATGTTCATATATCTTATACGTCACTCTCGTTAGCATCCATCAAATAAATCTAAGTTGACTGTTTTACTAAAAATATTAAATACCTAAAATTCTCCTTATTCTTTACCTATTACTTGATTCTAAGTTTAAATTTAGAGGGATGAATATAGAAGTTACTAATTTGAAATTATTTAGTATTTTTAAATTACATTGATAATAGTTGATGTTTTTGAATGCCATGAAAATCAATAATAATACTATTGTGCTTTTATAAAATTTTGAGTTTGGTAATTATATATATATATATATATAACTAATTTTAAAGGTGTAAGTTAATGTATTTTTTATATAAAAAATATTTTGTATATAATAAATAACTTAGGATTGGTCATCGATATCAATAAAATACTCTTCTTTTTTATTTTAAATTTTAAAAAATAAAATATATTAGGTGATTTTTCTATAAAATACTCGTATTTTGTATATTTCTCAAACATTATCCTTATTTTAATTTTTACAAATAATACTCATAATTTAAAAACTCCAAACTATCCTCCACTATCCCTCCATTGTCACTTCTATCGTAAGGCCCCATCACTAATGGAGAAGCGAGTATTAAAAGAATAGAAGAGAATGGGGAATAAAGAGAAAGGGAGAGGAGAAGATGGTGCAGGGCGGAGAAGGAGAGGAGAGAGCAGGTGGTGAGGGAGAAGGGGAAAGGAGGAGGAGCGAGCTGACGATGGCGATCGAAGAAGAGGAGGAGACTAATTTAAAAAGCTTTTAAATTAGATCCACAATTTGGTAAAACCAAAATAAGAGATACTATTCTCCCAAAAAATATAATATTTTTTAAAGAAATTGTCCAAATATATATGGGTGATTGTCTGAGAAAATATTTTCTTTTTGAGTTTTTATTAGATGATACCCTTTTTTTTCTTCATAATTTTCAAATAGTCAATCCTATTTCTAATATTTCAAGGATACCCTTAAAAGTTGCCTTTTTTTCTTTTCTAAATCTAATTTTTTTTCGCTAATTATTTATAGTGTTTTAATGCGTTAGTTTTTGTCCATAAAATATTGCATAATATTTTAAAAATACTGTATAGTGTTTTTGTTTGAAAAATATTATATAGTATTTTTGTTTCATCTTTTTAGAATAAAAATACTATGAAGTGTTTTGAACTAGTCTTAGGATAAAAACACTATCTAGGATTTATGAACTAAATATCGATGTCAAAGTATTTTTAAAACAATAGCACTATGAACAATTGGCCAAAAAACTTTTTGAATATAAGAAAAAAATACATGACAATTTTTGGGGATATTTTTAAGATTTTTAAAACATGGAGTGATTGTTTGCAAATTATAAAAAGGGATATCATCTAAAAAATAATAAAAAAGATATTTTCCCTGACAGTATTTCAATATATTTTGATATAATAAATAGTTTAGGGTTGATCATCAATTATAATAAAACTCTTTTTCTCCCTTTTTCTTATTTTTTTGTTTCTAAAAACAAAATGTACATTGATATAATAAATAATTTGTGGTTGAGCAACAATCCTAACAAAATTCTCTTCTCCTTCTTTCTTATTTTGTTTGTTTTTATAAACATGTTTTTATTCTGTTTATAAACGGTTTTAAACACCAAAAACTCAACGGATCTGAAGTGGTATATTCGTCACCGTCAAACGCACTCGAAACAGTTTCGTAGCCTCTATAAATAGCCCACTGCGGTCTGCAGCTTTACTTACCCCTCTGAGGTCTGATCTCTCTCCTCTTCGATCTTCCCTGCTTCCCTCTTTTGTCCTGCGGAGTCTGAGACTAGGGTTTTGGGGTTTTGGCACCGTCGGATCGCGACCTGGGGGCGGTGTTCTGCCGAACGGCGGGCCTTTGTATCTTTGGTCGGAGGAGGGAACAGTGAGTTGGAGGGGGGTAGGGAGATGACTCGGTTGGAGAAGACGGCGTCGATCGATGCCCAGTTGAGGCTTCTGGCGCCGGGGAAGGTGTCCGAGGATGATAAGTTGGTCGAGTACGACGCCCTTCTTTTAGATCGGTTCCTCGACATCCTCCAGGATTTGCACGGGGAAGATCTCAGAGAAATGGTAATTGAACGGCACGCTCGCTCAGTTTCGTGGAAATTTGAGTTTTCCGTGCTTTTGTTTCTGCTTAATGAGCTAATATAAAAGAGGTTTTCTCTATGTTTATGTGCAAGTATATATGCATATACGCAAAGGCCCTCCACTGGGGGATCGACCCCCGTCCCTGCCAATAGGTTCGATATTACCTGAATAGGGGCAAGGAGCTGTTTCTTGGATCACATCCTTCGAGAATGTGCGGAATGTCTTGTGCTTAGGAGTGACCTTCATGTTGGAAGTGGACCTCTTAGTTTTCTTTTGTTTTGTTTTAATTTGAAGTTCAGATGAACGATAGGTGGAAGAATATTTGACGAATGATATTTTAGTTTCATCTATGATTATTTTCTTGAATTTTATTTTCGTTAATATCAATGTTTTAGATTGATTCATGAGTTGTTTAAGACTATAAGAACATCGGCAAATTGCTAAAGTATCAGGCTGTTGGACCCCTAGATCGATCATTTGAAAACAACATCTGTGGATGTCTTTGACATTTAAGTAATTGTTCGTAATTAAAGATACAGAGCTGCTGGATTTGATCTTTCCCCAAAGTTGATGTGTTTTAAAGATAATTACTGTTGGTCTTCAATTATTGGATTTGTTTCATTTTAACATCTTTTTGGAATGAGATGTTTTGGTGATAACTGATAGAGGAGACAGGTCAGAAATCTTTAGAAGGCATAGGTTAATATAAAGTTGTGTATTATCAGGTTCAAGAATGCTATGAACATTCTGCTGAGTATGAACGGAAGCATGACCCCAGGAAACTTGAGGAGCTGGGTAATGAACTGACAAGTCTGGATCCTGGCGATTTAATCGTTGTTACCAAATCATTCTCGCACATGCTTAACTTAGCCAACTTGGCTGAGGAGGTGCAGATTGCCTATCGCAGAAGAATCAAACTAAAGAAGGGTGATTTTGCTGATGAGAACTCTGCAACTACTGAATCAGACATTGAAGAGACCCTAAAGCGTCTAGTAGCGCAGTTAAAGAAGTCCCCAGAAGAGGTCTTTGATGCTCTCAAGAACCAGACGGTTGATCTTGTTTTGACTGCACATCCAACTCAGTCAGTCAGAAGGTCCCTGCTTCAGAAGCATGCAAGGTATGTTGGAACCTTAAAACGATTTCTTGGGGTCAGAGGTTAATAGTTTTTTGTTACATACATTTTGGGTCCATGCCTATTACTTGACCTGGTTTTACATGCAGGCTTCACTTGGTCGCAGTTTCCTATATCTCGATATATGGGCATGCTAAATCTGTTTTCCTATGCTTATTTGATTTTGTTCTCTTGATTACTAATTATTTGTTGAACCTGTCCACACATGATAGTATATTTTCACATGGTAGTTCTTGATTAATGTGAATAAGATTGCTCTTTGGTTGACTAGAAATTCATATAGTGATGGTGTCTTGTATTTGAACTCTGGAAAAGGAAGCAGGTCTTGATATGAATTTACATCTATTATTCCTGTCTTGTTCTGCTAATGTTTCTTTGTTATGAATACATGTAAATGTATAGTTCCTAAGGTTAATGGTTCTCTCCCATGTACTGCATAGTTTGTTTATGCCTCCTCCATACTGTACTTAATTAAGTGGCACTTAAAACACAGTTGGAATGTGGGACCATGATAAATGTGCTGTAGAATTTATTCCTTTGTTGTGTCTTCAGGATAAGAAACTGTCTGACGCAGTTGACTGCCAAGGATATCACTCCTGATGACAAGCAGGAGCTTGATGAGGCTCTTCAGAGAGAGGTAATTTTATGATCGTAGGCAATTAATTTCATCCATATTCTCCCTACTTTAGTTGTCAGGAGAAATTTTCTCATTTTTTATTAAGAAGCTTGCTAAATAGTACTGGTTTATCTGTGAACTGTTAATGGAGAGATGGGTTAGTCCTAGAATGTTAAAGTAATTTTGGTTAAATTATGTCAGAGTACCAAATAAGATGTCAACAAAAAAATATGGTGAAATTTTGTCTAGATTCTTTGAGAAGCTTTTTTTTCAGCCCTACTTACACCTTTGCCTGCCTCTATGTGATGACTGAAAATGACACATGTTCTGAATGTGCTTATGTTGTTGTCCTACTTTGATCTATTTTTTGCCAAAAAGAAATAGCATATTGATGAAAGTCATTGTCAATAACAGCAGTAAAATCTTGCTATGATGGCCTTCATGGGACTGTATCAAATTTTAAAATTTTGATGATTATAATTTTTTTTCAACTCAATTGTATTATTCAGTAACCTTATGATGGTTTTTTGTTGTCCTAAATGTATGTTCTGAACTGATCATTAATTTCTGCACCACACAGACAATCATGCATCCCAGCATCTATTAGTCTGTTGCTACTAGTTTATATACCTTTTGATTCTGATGATTCTTGTGCATAAAAATTTACATATTACATAGAAATCCACCTTGGTTGAAGATTTTGCAGTTGAATTGATTCTATTCTCTTGAACAAGAACTACTTGAAATGGAGGAAGGGATTATATTTGAAAGATTATGCAAATGCTATGGACATAGGCGACTTCTGTGGTCACTATATCTGAATTTGTTACGCTTGCTTCTCTTGCATAAACCTCGAGTAAGTCTGCACTACTTATTATCCTTAATGACTATGCTTTATTTATTTTTCTTTATTGCAGATTCAAGCCGCCTTTAGGACTGATGAGATCCGAAGAACTCCTCCCACTCCTCAAGATGAAATGAGGGCTGGAATGAGCTATTTTCATGAAACAATATGGAAGGGTGTTCCTAAGTTCTTAAGGCGGGTGGATACAGCACTTAAAAACATAGGAATAGATGAGCGTGTACCCTATAATGCTCCTTTGATTCAGTTTTCTTCATGGATGGGTGGGGATCGTGATGGTATGACACAGCCATTAATTTATGCTCAACTTCTAGTCTTCTTCTTTTGCCTTAAGATTTCTTTATTGAAATTTAAAATTTGAGCCAGTATAGTATTTAACAGCAAATAATGCTTTTCTCAAAGAATGGAGATAATTAAACAACAGTGATTGAGTGATATTTTTGCTGACATCAATAGAAGTAATGACACATAATCTATGCCTAGACCATGCTTTGTCAATCTAAGACGTGATGGTTATGTTACATAGGAAATCCCAGAGTTACACCGGAGGTTACAAGGGATGTGTGCTTGTTGGCTAGAATGATGGCTGCAAACTTGTACTATTCCCAGATAGAGGATCTCATGTTTGAGGTAATATGATGTTCAGCCAATCATTGTTGTCTGGATCTCTATAAATATCTGTGACATCACTAGGAATTTGATTTTTGAGTTTTGGTTCCCGAAATCATATTTTCACAGTTGTCTATGTGGCGCTGCAACGATGAACTCCGAGTACGTGCAGATCAACTACATCGCTCCTCGAAGAAAGATGCAAAACACTACATAGGTATTGTAGGATGCATTTTTCTACATGAGACTTTTTCATCAACTGCATATAAATTAGTTACATTGCTCGTCAAAGAAGGATGCAAAACACTATATAAGTATGGTAATATGCATTTTTCTATGCATATCTTTATCAACTGTGCATAAATCAGTTTGATCTGGAATTATCTTTTTCTTTTTTATGGTGTCAATCTCTTCTCTTTCAGAAATTATCAGAAAATATAACCTTTTTATTCTTGAAACAAATTTAAGTTGAAATTACACAGTTGCAAAGATTTAAAACATATAGTTAGTGCTCCAATGCTTCCTTTATCAAAGTACTTTTCCTTGTCATTTTGTCATTCAATTCATCCACATGATCATCAACATCTAAACTATCTTGTATCCTCCTTTGTCCTGTAAGAATAAGTTGTGCAACATCCTTTTTACTTATATTTCATTACCACATTTTCGGAGCTGGATGACCCTGACTGGATTAAACAGTTTATTGTTAACCTGTCGAATTTATTGGGCCAGGTAAAGTTAGTGAAATCCCAAGGTTGAACAAAGAATTCTAAAATGAAAATGTCATTGAAATGGATGGTTCAATTGCATTAACACCATCAAGCTGAAGTTTGACCATAATTCAGCCAAATAATTTCTTACTGTTGCTATATGTCTTCCTACAAAAGAAAAAAAGATGTCATATGTCCCTTTTTTCCTTCAGCCTCTTCTTGTTCATAAGGTTCTTATTTCTCTTGAAGCTGAAGTGGTTATGTATTTTTTATTCTAAAAGCAAAGATATGAACGTGCACTCAAATCCTATAAGAGATTGGTTCCTCTCTTTTTTTTTTTTCATGTAGTAAGCAGTTTACATACTTTTTAATTTTTTCCATCCCCCAACCAAATGTTTTCTACCAGACCTAACATCTTTATCTATATTGATTGTTTTTTGGTTTGTTATCAATGTTCTGAATGCAGAATTTTGGAAAAAAGTCCCTCCAAGTGAACCTTATCGTGTTGTGCTAAGTGATGTCAGGGACAAGCTATACAACACACGGGAGCGTTCTCGCCATTTACTGTCTAATGGATATTCTGACATTCCTGAAGAAGCAACTTTCACCAATGTTGACCAGGTACATTGATAAGTTCTAATGAAGTCTTGTGAAATTTCTCCTTTTTTTTTTCTATTTCTCACTTATGGAAGCCAATGACATGAAACTAGATCTTGTTGGGCAAAATTATCATTCAACATTTTTTTCTTAAATGTTTTGCTCGTGCCTTTTTTTATATCTGATTATGTTGGCATTCACACAAATGACTATGACACTATCTTTTTTCATGATTGATGCCTGTCTCTTGCAGTTTCTGGAGCCTCTTGAGCTCTGTTACAGATCGCTCTGTGATTGTGGTGATAGGCCCATTGCTGATGGAAGCCTCCTTGATTTCTTGCGCCAAGTGTCAACCTTTGGCCTGTCTCTTGTGAGGCTTGATATCAGGCAAGAGTCTGACAGGCACACTGATGTTATTGATGCAATCACCAAGCACCTGGGAATTGGGTCGTATCGTGAATGGTCTGAGGAACAACGTCAGGAATGGCTGTTGTCTGAACTTAATGGAAAACGCCCTTTATTTGGTCCTGACCTACCCAAGACCGATGAAATTGCTGATGTTTTAGACACATTCCATGTTATAGCCGAACTTCCTCCGGACAATTTTGGGGCTTATATCATTTCAATGGCAACAACACCATCAGATGTTCTTGCCGTTGAGCTGTTGCAGCGTGAATGCCATGTGAAGAAGTCATTGAGAGTAGTGCCACTGTTTGAGAAACTTGCAGATCTTGATGCAGCTCCTGCAGCTGTAGCCCGACTTTTTTCAATTGAATGGTACAGGAATAGGATTGATGGTAAACAGGAAGTTATGATTGGGTATTCAGATTCTGGAAAGGATGCCGGGCGTCTTTCTGCAGCGTGGCAGTTATATAAAGCTCAAGAGGAACTTGTAAAGGTAGCTAAGCAATATGGAGTGAAATTAACAATGTTTCATGGGCGAGGGGGAACTGTTGGAAGAGGAGGCGGTCCTACTCATCTTGCTATATTGTCTCAGCCACCAGACACGATACATGGATCCCTCCGAGTTACAGTTCAAGGTGAAGTAATAGAGCAGTGTTTTGGGGAGGAACATTTATGCTTCAGAACTCTTCAACGTTTCACAGCTGCTACACTTGAGCATGGAATGCGTCCCCCCATTTCTCCAAAACCAGAATGGCGTGCTTTGATGGATGAGATGGCTATTGTGGCTACAGAGGAGTATCGATCAATTGTCTTCCAAGAACCACGTTTTGTCGAGTATTTCCGACTGGTAAGTAATGTGGTTCTTGTTTCCTACTGCATTTCAGAGTCAATTTCCCTAGGTCACTAGTTTATATACTTAATACTTGGTTGAAGATGATGTACATATTTGAATGAGTACCAACAGTCCTTACATTACTTTTGTCTGTGAAGTCAAAGTTTTATCGGTTTTATTTTGACTTGCGGATCTACATGTTTGTTTATATGGTACATACTTTTAACTGTAGATACACTCTGATGTCTTTCCGCCCTTTTGCTTATTCAGTTCTTTTGTTCCTCTGATACATGATTCATCAAATGTGGAAAAGAAAACATAATGACTTTTTTGTTACTGCAGGCGACACCTGAGCTGGAGTATGGTAGAATGAACATTGGCAGCAGACCTTCAAAAAGAAAGCCCAGCGGAGGCATTGAATCACTGCGTGCAATCCCATGGATTTTTGCATGGACACAGACACGGTTTCACCTTCCTGTGTGGCTTGGATTTGGTGCGGCATTCAAGCATGTGTTGCAGAAGGATATCAGGAATGTTCACATTTTACAGGAGATGTACAATGAATGGCCATTTTTCAGGGTCACAATCGATTTGGTGGAGATGGTCTTTGCTAAAGGAGATCCTGGAATAGCTGCATTGTATGATAAACTTCTAGTGTCTGAGGATTTGTGGAGCTTTGGGGGGCGACTCAGAGCCAACTATGAAGAAACAAAGCGTCTTCTTCTTCAGGTTAGTTCTTTTCATCATGCATACTTTGATCTTCAAATGATAATCTGGGTTATCTGTTCTGGTTCAATTATGGTATCCTATTCTGTCTATTGCATCTCTGACTGCTAGGCCTATTTGCTGAAAATATAACCATCAATCATGAAGTTTACCTTTCATCAAATTGGTGCATATCCAAATTTAGGCTGGTTTGGGATCTTGGTCATGCTATTACCGGTTGTGTTTAATAGTTTGTTTCTGTTTGGTGCCTAAAGATCAGCCAACTTCTTTAGATGACTGAATGATTTCTTTGCATGGCTGGCTGTGGATCTTTTGCCCCTTTAAAATGGACGATGGAGACATCTGTAAACCTGATCCTTATACTCTGCCAACCTGTTGCAACCCATTGTCATGGACTCTATACAAGTGGACTAGTTTATTACATCTTGAATTTGATCCATAAGTTGTATTCTTTTAGTCATTTTCTGAATCCATTTAATCTATTTTATACTCGGGTTGCCTTCTGTCACAGAGCCTCATGTGAGGCACCGAGTATATGTACAAAATCCCCATCTTTAAGTATATGCATAGAGAGTGAAAACACAACCTAGAAAGGTGCAAATTTGATTCTTTAACATAAGGTTTTATATGGTCGTCCACTTCCGATTTCATCAGTACCGATCTGACCGATATCATCAGTACCGATGCTTAGTTGGGTTAGTAAATATCATTGGTACATACATATTGGTATTTGAATCCTTGCGTCCATGTTCCTATAGCCTTGTGCATTCTTGATTCAAGCTCTGTCACTACCAACCAATGATGATTGCATACTGGTAACCACCACAAATCCACACATTTTTGCAGGTCGCTGGTCACAAAGATCTTCTTGAAGGGGATCCATACTTGAAGCAGCGGCTGCTGCTGCGTGATGCTTACATTACAACCCTTAATGTTTGCCAAGCCTACACACTGAAGCGGATTAGAGACCCGAGCTACCATGTCAATGTGAGACCCCATCTGTCGAGGGAGATATCAGAGTCCACCAAACCAGCAGCAGAATTGGTGAAGCTGAACCCAACAAGCGAGTATGCCCCTGGGCTGGAGGACACCCTCATCTTGACGATGAAGGGTATCGCTGCCGGCATGCAGAACACTGGCTGAACTATATTTACATCTGTACGAGTGTTTCTTCTAAGGGCATGTAGTAAGTAGGCTTGTCTGTCGTCGTCGTATGTATGTAGACAGTAAAATTGCCTTGGTCTTAATAAAGGGAACAGACTTGTGCCCAAGATATAAAAGCATGATATTTGAGTCATAGATCAACAATTCTGCTGTTTCTAAAGCTTCAAACCATAATAATAATATCCTTTGAATAGAAGTTGATCCTAAATTATAACATCAGCCTTTCAATCATTTTACTACATTCATAGGATGAGATGAACCATCAAAAGAAAGAAAAAAAAAGGTTACGGTAGTCCGAAACAAGAGTCATGATCAAAGGAAAAAAGCAGAGACTAGGGGAAAAGGCGGGCGACATGGCAGGGTGACCTTTCCAACCAAATCGCTTGCAACTTTAAGTGATGGGAAGGCTTTTGCAACACAGGGAAAAGCAAATGCTTTTCGATCTAAAAGGAAAAGCAACGATGCGACCTCTAATTATCCTGTGGGAAACCACCAATTGGCCGAAGGAAGGAGAGAGAGAGAGAGAAAGAGGGAGCTCCTCAATTGTTTAAGTGGAAATCTTTTGAACAATGGTTGTAAATTACTGTGATACCGATCCAACTTTCTCTCGTCGAGCAGGCCTTCATCGGTTCGTCTGGCCCTACTTTGCTGGTCTTTTGCCAGAATCAGATGGCACAAGTAATGATTGTGCAGCATGGATTTCAAGAGATGTTGGGGAAAAGAGGCAGTGAATCTATTGTGCTGAGAAGTCCAAAGCTGTTGCTAACTGCACCTGGTTCCAGCCAGCTTTGCTTTCAATGTAGAATCTGACGCACTTCAATTCTGACTGTTCTTTTCATGTTCTTAAAGTTTGTTTGCAGACATTTTTTCCACATGAGTCAGGAAAGCACTTGAGAAGGCTTTGGATAAAGCAAGTTGTTTGGAAGCAGGACCATCGATAAAGTCTCTATGAAGTTGTTTTTGTGCAGTCTACATGAACAAAGATCAACGAATAATTGACAAGAAAAGCATTTAAAGTTACTTCCGGCATCTTATAAAGATCTGAGAATTCTTCTATCGGTTAAATTATCTATCGGCTTAAACTTTTATTAAGTACTCCACTGCGGACTTGTCCCATCAAAAGATGGTGGCTTGAGAGGTGAACTTTTGCTGTCAAGAGGTCGCCTTTTCTCCATACAAAATTCTGCTTTAGATTCTTTGAACTGCTCTATCCAATCTGCCTAAGACGGCACTCATAGAAGGGAGTGCATGTCCCATCTTATATACCCTACTCCCCTCCCCTCCCTCTTTTAGTTACTTGTATCAGCTCCCTCTCTCTCTCTCTCTCTCTCTCTAGATCTCCCTAACTATCTAATATGATGGGCGAAGTGGACGAAGCAACAAGTATCAAGTTGTTCGGCGCAGTGATCCTCAAGGAAGACACACAAGCCAAGGAGAAGAAGGAGGCGAAGGACGAGACCGCGGCGGCCAGGGAGGCAGCGTCGGCCGTGGCGCTGCCGTGCCCGCGGTGCCAGAGCAAGGAGACCAAGTTTTGCTACTTCAACAACTACAACGTGAACCAGCCGCGGCACTTCTGCAGGGCCTGCCACCGCTACTGGACGGCCGGGGGCACGCTGCGCAACGTCCCAGTGGGCGCCGGCCGCCGTAAGATGCGCCGCGCGCCCCACGCCGGCTCCACCCCGTCTGCCGGTGGCACCACCTGCGTCATGGCGTACCCGTCCCCTTCGTACCTGGCCGAGCGGTGGCTCCTGCGCCAGCGCCCGGAGGTGCAGCCGAGGGCTGACTTCGCGACCTTCAATCGTGGACTTTGTTGACTCGTTTCGGGTCGGTGGGTTGGACCGTCTGGAAACGGGACACGTCTTGCGATTCCCATGGAAAAGTGGTGCTTGTTATTATGCGACTCATTTTCTAAAGCATTTCTTGTCATCATCATCATCATTATTATTATTATTATTATTATTATTATGCGTTGAGATTTCGGCGAGGAAAGAGATGTATGTCCCGTCGAGAACTTGGGTATCGAGCTGTCTTTTAGTTTACGAGATACAATCAAATGCCATGTTTGATGATCAACAAAATTATTCATCTCACAAATGGATATCGATCAGAGATCATAGATGCTTTGGGATTCATCCAATCTGATTGGCTTCTTTAAGATTCGGAATACCTATTATTTATAAACATTTTTAACTTCATAGAAAAAAAAGGTAGCATACTAATATTATTTCTGGACCGAAAAGTCCATCAGCAGCACCCTTCGTCCGTTCTCCAACCTCACTCACTCGCTGTCAGTAGCCAACGAAAGAAAGCTTTTCCAGGGAAGATGAGCAGCTGAAAGAAGAAAGAAAGAAAGAGAGCGACCTCCGCCTTCTTTTCTCGCTCTCACTTTAATTCAAACGCATGGCTCGGGAAACGGGCAGTGCTTCTGCTGTTCCGTACCAAACGGTAAAGACACTGTGGCCGAGGGTGGAAGGTCAATCTTCCGCCTTTGATCCGCGCTGCACGGATCTCACAGCACCATTTTACCTTTGAATTAATCCCCACCTCGCTTCCCTCTCGCTCTCCACAAGCTTTCGAGTTGATGCTTCGGGAGATCGGTCCGCGTGGGGTAAAGCTCTCGGGTTGGAACTTTCTTTCCCTTGCAAGTAGAATTAATTTTGATTCTCAAGCCTCCTCCTCCTCCTCCTCCTCCTCCTCCTTAGTAGTTTCTCTGATACGCTCATCTTTCCTGGTCTGCAAGCATGTTCTTCCTCTAGTTTCGGGAGTCGCTTCACCTCTCTGCTATATACCAGTAGATCTCATGGTTTCTTTTGTATATCTAATTATGGCACTGCAATGGACATGTTCCCATTTGGAGACACAAGTAATTAATGAGGTAGTGGTGCGGTCCGCTGCCTCGAGCATGCAGGAAATTTATTGAATGGGGGACGCTCCATGTTCGCATTCTTCCCATGGTTTGGCCTCACAACGCTGGGGTTGAAAACCTTCGAATCACGTAGAGATTTGCTGTAAAAATGATCAGATCGGCCGGTGCCGGTGTTAGATTGCCAGGATCTAAATGTGGCGTGTGGGGTGCAGATTTCTGCTTCTTGTCGAGTGGGCGTGATAGTGTTTGAAATTTGAATTGTCTCCTCTGTTTATTTATTCTGCCGTCTTCCTAGTTGATGTTATCGGTTGTCGAGCCAAAGCTTTATCTGTTCTTGCAAGCAGGTGGTTGGTGATCTCTTGTGACGAGACTTTCCTGCTTTGAGCTTCAATCCAATGTCGAAATCCAGGTAATGTCAGGGTGTAGATTCATGTGTTTGGCTTTTGATTTCGGAGTTACCGATCATTTGTCGGGAAACAGAGGAACGGAGTTGCCGCAGAGGCGGCCGCAGCGTGTGCCGCTTCACCAGAAGACCAACTCTGAGGTCAACAGCCTCCACCGCACAGCGGTGGCCGCAGTCGATCGCCGTGTGAAACCGGAGAAACGGCAGTCCCCTCGTTCTACCTTGCACGAGGTGAGCTCCCTCCCCCCCCCCCCCGTGGCTCTCCGTTTTGATCTCGGCGTCGATGATTCAGTCCTTGTGGCTACCGTTTCTGTAGATCCAGAGGAAGAGCGGCCCCAGGGTCGCCGATCTGGAGACCAAGCTCGGCAGAGCGCTGGTGGAGCTCGATAGGCTAAGGGACCGACTGGCCTTGGCGGAAGCCGCGAAGCTCGACGCGGAACGAGCTCTCGAGATGTCCAAGGAGCAAGTGCCCGCCGCCAGCCCAGTAGTGAAAGCAGTTGAAGAAGAGAAGTTTCTGCTTTCTCAGGACTCTGATGAGATATCCGAAGTCACTCAGGAGGCGAAGACCGAAGAGGAGAGCATCAATTCACCGAACACCAACGACGTCTTCCAAGTAGTAGCACCGACCGAGCCCATTAACCAAGAGAAAGACGATGTCAGCAAGCCTGAAGAAGACGAGACAGAAACGGCGAAAGAAGAGGAGAAGACAGAGGAAGAACAGTGTAAGAGGGTGGAAATTCCGGACTCGACTGAGATGGTCGAACTCAAGTCCAAGCTACTGGAGAAAACGACAGAGGTGGGGATTCTGCTAGAAGAGAACGTGCTCTTCAAGAGGAGAGCAGCGGAGGAGACCGCGAAAGCGACCGCCGCAGCACGTGCCAAGGAAGACGAGCTCATGACGAAGCTGCGATCAGCGGAAGAGGAGCTGAAACAGAGCAAGGCGAAAGAGGAGCTGCTAACTGAGCAGCTGCAGGCGGCAGAAGGGGCGAAGTCGGTGCTAGAGGCGGAAATGAATCTGCTAAGGGTGCAGACGGAACAGTGGCGGAAGGCCGCCGAGGCGGCCGCCGCGGCACTGGTCCCTGGCGACGTCGGGGACGAAGAATGGGGTCCAGCGCTGATGGCCGGGGATGGCATGGGGGAGGAGGGGGTGGTGGCCGGAAGGAGGAGGAAGAAGGGGGCGGCCGGAGTTCGCATGTTCGGTGAGCTTTGGAAGAAGAAAAGCCTGCATAAGTAGAGATCGTGCGCTCTTTGTATTCGTATCTTCTTGTTTCGATGTACCGAACATGAAGCCGTAGGGAAGACGTATTGGTTTGGACTAAGCTTTTGAACCTGATGTCGGATCATATTCGAATCCGGATTCATATTTTCGGATCTTTCCAAATCCGATAAGAATCCAAAAACTTGCAAGTCAAACCTTGTTTAAGTAAATGCTACTTGATAGGGGTAAAAACAAATTGGACGTAACACACCGGATTTGACATAACACCCCCCGACGTCAGCCACCCCTGGATGGCACTCTGCCCCAGGGGGCGAGCATTAACACCAACATAATGTGCACCCTCGCTCACCGTACCCAGACGACCTCATCATCTGGCCCCGCACGTCCGGACGAGGCAGGGGAAGGCGTCGACCAAGGCTCACCATACCCTGCGACGACTCGACCTTCCACGCAACACCCACGACGACAACGGACGCGATCAGGTGCACGACTCTACCCCGACAGGATGACACATCAGGTAACATCGAACTCACCTATAAATACCCTCGGGCTCCAAGCGAGCAGGGTAAGGAGACAAACGCACGGTTTCATCCAAAACTCCTCTCTTCATCACTAACTTGATCGTTGGAGGGGTCGGGCCGAATCACCGACCCGACCTGTGTGCAGGTACTGGACCGAAGCCGATCCAACCCGGCGACGCGAAGCATTCCAACCAGATCCCCCACAACCGATCGCTCTAAGATCCCGAGAGGAGCCTCGCCTGATCCTAGCCGTTCGGACCCCTGAACCAGCCGTGTCGACCCCAAGGTCACGGCTAAAAAAGTTACTTACCGTAACACTACTCATACATCAATATCTTAAAAGTAGGCAAATCATGCAAACACTTGAAAGAATCTTGCAAGATCAACAAGGTGATATGAAAAACACGTAGCTTCCATACCTCATAAGCATCATCGTCGAGTTCATGTCGTCTCATTATAACTCTTACGATATATTTCTTTCTCGCATCAATGCTTCTATTTTCTCAACATCCTCGGGAGAATCAACACCATGAGCATCGTGGTTAACCTTGATTACCTGTATCAGAACAAGCCAAATTGAAGACAGAACAAAGAAAGGCCAATTAATACCAGGATGTAGGCATATGCTCATGATGTGCATCACCAATCGATCTCAAGAAATTAATACGATACTTGTATACATAATCATGGCGATTAACTGATCAAGAACCAGCAAGACAGCTAAACTCTTGAATCTATAGCCAAAATTTTCTTGTAGTCATTGCTGAACTATTATAATATCAAATGACAACATTGGCTGGAAACTTATAGTTTATCTAATCTCGAAGATGCTAATGTTAATTTAGAAGCTCTTCGAGATGTTATTTTTGACCATCTATATCAGATTTCAGATGAGTGCATTGGTCATCTACTCTGCCACATGATTGGTTTGTTCTAAAAATTATATATTTCTCAGAAATGATTGTTGAAATAATATTGTATACTCATGTTTTCATTCTCAAATCTTCCACACCGAGGCAACGGGCATCATATGCAATAGGGAAAAAGGCTCTAATCAGTTAAGCTGGTAAATGAATCAAAGGGTTGCACTGGTGTCAAAATAATTTAAAGAAAACACAGACAATTATTCAGGCCAGCTTCTTTTGGTGATGACATGAGCATACAACAAGGATCATGATGTGTGCATGAGCGAGCATGTTGTGCCAGCATAAGTAGGTGGTTTCTACTTTCTAGTGACATCACATGAAAAATGTTGCTACAAGTCATAAGAATTAGCTACTGCACAGAGTAAATCTAGTGATATATACCAAATCTAGAAATTTATTTACTAATTATAAAAGCTGGAACGTAGTCAGTTCGTATGCCAAAGATGATATGAGAAGTTTAGATGCTCACTTTTAAAACAAATAAAAAATGAACTTTGCCCTATATAATCCCGAGATGATATGGAATGACATATGTGCAAGTACCTTCGTTCTGTAACCATTTTCGAGAACTTTAAGTTGTTCAAGGTCTTCTTCTAGTTGCAGGGGAGTAGGTGGGAGGCTCGGGTAGATTCTTAAGAAATTTGAATCAAATCTCTGGCTTACACAGAAATACCATACATTAGGAGTCTCAGTAGAACAAGGAACATAAATGTTTGTTAAAAAAAAAACACACTGCAACATTTCTAGTTGTAGATAATAAAGGGCACATAAACATTTTCAGATGAGTGGCATACGGACCTGAATACCCAAGTGAAGTAGATAGGGGTACTGTGGGTTAACCATCCCGGACCTGAATCATGCAAACATATGATCATTGCAATGTATGGATCAGAAGTTCCAGGATATCTTGTCATGAAGAATTCAAAATTGTGACATGAGCAAACCTAACTTGTTAAATGGGATCAATCCCCTAGAGAAGTAGATTGCATAACCATGACTGTCAATCACACACTTTACCCTATTTGGGTCAAGTCCATCCTCAGGTTTTAAGGATGTAACAGCAGTACTGAATACCGCATCAGGAGATCCCTACAGAACACAGTGTGCTTTAGTGAAACCAAGTATAACAGAGAGTTACATAAAAGAAGCAATCTGAGGTTCAAAATGGCAATAAATTTAGCCGAGTTTATGGGAACTTGGATGGATGTCTGAAGGAGGCAAATGAAATTATGAAAGCAACAATACCAGGTTATGAAACTGGAGATGAAAGCTCTAGTTCATACTATGTCAATAGCAAGAAAAGCAGACAGTATATGTCAACCAAGAATGTTCTCATCTGTGAGAAAATAGAGTCTTGCAGATCTCAGAACAAACCTTTGCACTAGTCTACATTTGTAAATCCTTGCATGTTTTTGTAATGTAATTACAACTATGTAGATTCAACAAATTGTGACAGCAATATTCATAGAACATTAGTATTTAAAGTAATATTGACTGATACGCGCTTTTATAAAATTGAGTTCCATTAAATTCTAGAAATTATATCATGCATAGCCTGCAAATGATTTTCCTATAGCAGCAATTCAATTACTGTAACAACAGCAGATCATAATCATTCAACTCTAGGTCATAGATGGAGGAACTAACAACACCTTGCATTATGCTCAAAGATGTAAACCTGAGAAAAAGAAAATTAATGGCCAGAAGTCAGGCAAAGAGTTGCCCAATGCATATTTGGAACAGCTTATCATATTGGATTAGCTCGGAGAGTGTGTAATACAAGTATAAGATCTTTGGAAAGATTATTGGTGATTTCTCTAATCAGACTTGTGAAGAATAAATCAACCTAACTATAGTGCAGGTTCCTTGAAATGTAGCTGACGTGCCAGTAGTGTCATGTCTTTCTATTGCGTCATATTGATCTGTTCTCAATACAATCTCAGAAAGTATAAGCAAGAGCATAAAAATATGTGCTAAAATGTAATTTCTGCATAGACATCATCAATTCATCCATGTCAGATACACTAGATTGCTGTTTAGGATTTTTCTAGAATTTTACCAGATAAAGAACTTGATGGAAGTATATTTTTGGTTATCTTTTATAATTATCACAAAGTTCTGTCATTGCAGAAAAGGATACAGTAAGTACCACTCAGTTGAAACATCTGCCTGGTGAAGGAAGTGTGACAAGCCTACGTTGAATGGAATATATACTTGCCTTCAAATAATTTGTACTTGATGATGCATGGAATCTAGAATTAAGTTGAAGAATAGGAAGACATCCAAAGACATCATGGAAAAGCAACTAAATACCTGCAAAGATTTAACAACACCATCTATTATCTATGGTTCTATAAGAGGCTCATCTCCCTGGATATTGACAACAATGTCATAGTTTTCCCCAAGCTTTTGAAGGGCTTCATAACAATGTTCTGTTCCTGAAATTAGTTGGGCAATGCAACACTTCACAATCTAACTGTAAATTTGAGTTGCGGATCTATTCACCTCTCAAAAATCAATGAACAACAGTAATTATGTTATAATAAAATAAAGAGAATGAAACACAGAAAAAAAAAAAAACCATTTTTGCACTCTTCTGAGGTCATTGTCACATCAGCTCCAAATCCTCTACAACATTCTGCAATCTTCTCATTGTCTGTCGCCACAACTGCAAGAACAATGATGTCATATACCAAGGCATAAACAGATTGTTTGGAGGAAACAATTGCGAAAGGTGTTTTGGTAATAATACAATAAGTATGTAAAAATCCTAGATGTATGGTCCAATAAACAAAATTTTAACATGATTAGCAATAAACAAAGCTCTGATGGCATCAAGTAAATCTCCTTTCTTCTCAACAATTCATGCCAATTACCTTCCTATTTGGTCCATTCTAGAGATTTTATAAAATTTGGACCAACTATAGTTTATCATGCGTGAAATTTTCTACCTAAGCTGATTTTTAATCAAGAATGAGGAAGAAGTGGCCGCTAGCATGTTAACACAAGCAAGAGAAATCACGCTGCCTTCTACGAAACTAGCCTAAACATTCGTTATATTTGAATCAAGTAAATAAATTTGAAGGCAAATTACCAATGCGATCCAAAGCGGACGCCAACTTTGCTCTCTCCAATGTTCTCTGACAACAAAGAATAACCAACATATTTGCACACATAGATTCTGATTTTAAACTGCAATTAGAACCCAAGAAACAAGAGAGTTTTTACGATGAAAGCCCGAGATCAAGAGTGTTTCTACCGATGAACCTGGATCATTGGCTTGCCGAGGATCCGGACGAGGGGCTTTCCGGGGAAGCGGGACGAGGCGAAACGGGCGGGAATGATCCCTACCACCCGGCTCCGGTACTTGCCCAGCCAGGAGAGGAGGCCGCCGCCACAGCGGCAGCAACCCCGAGCACCGCCGTGGTCTTGTCGCTCGAGGAGGAGGGAGCGTGGGTCGTCATCGAGCGCAAAATGGCGTGGGAATTTGATCGAACAATTGCTGCTCACGCCGCCGCCACAACGGCAGCGACCCAGAGCACCGCCGGGGGAACGATCCGCGTCCTGTCGCTCGAGGAGGGGGAAGAGGATGACTCGGAGGAGGGAGCGTGGGTCGGCAACGAGCGCAAAATGGCGTGGGAATTTGATCGAACACTTGCTGAACTAGCTGATGAATACCGACAAAAAAAACTCTCGGAGGATCCAAATAATTACACTGCACGAGTTACCACTAACGCTGTTTCTTCCTTAAGACGAGGACATATTTGTACAAATATCCCTCACAAGTTAGTGTTTTTTTATATTTTCCATTTAATTTGAGCTGACAAATATTCTCTTCTTCTTTTAGTTAACATCTATCGATTAACGATGACAAAATTGAAATTGATACTAAATGGTATTTTAGGAGCTTAATATTTTAATTATTAATTAAGTGATAACTATGATTAGTAATAGCTTAATATTTGTCTATATTTCAAAAGATTTGTGTAAATTATTATTATTATTATTATTATTATTATTATTATTATTATTTATTAGTCAATATAAATCAAAATCGACTGATAAATATTTTAGAATGTCTGTAGGGACAAATATAAAAATCCATTGACTTTATATACTACTTTTCAAACAACATTATATGATTTTTCTGAGCTTATTTTTCTCTCTGTGTAATTTTGGAATGTTGTCACCTTGAAGGTAATTAATTAACTAATTATTTAAAATATTAAGATATTCATATGATTTAGGTCATGGTTTCATGGTATGAGCATGAGAGCTCAAGAAAAATTATTCCTTGGAGTGAAGCTTAAAAGGTGATATTGAAAATGGAGGATGATTTTAATGCTTATTGATTTTCCAACTCCAACTAAACATACTTATCACTAAAAATAAAAAAATATTTAAATTATATCAAAATAAAAAATATACATACAAAAATTATAATTTAAGAATTTTAAAAAATGATTTATACTTTTAATTAAACTAATTAAGCTAATTATGATATATATATATATATATCATAATTTGTAAGAGCAAAAATGGTATTTTAAGATAAAGGGTATATTTGTAAAACAACCATCTAAAAATTTATATTTCCATCCTTATCGTCACCGACCACCCAAATCAAAAACCAAAAGAACACGGATAAACGCCACACGAGTTAATGTCAAGTGTCTCTTTGTCGCCATTTAGCTTAAACGAAACCCGCGTTATTAATGCATTTCAGGTCGTTGCCGCCCTTTCGAGGTTGGTCTACTTCGCGAGTTAATGCCCCGCCACAAGAAACGTGTAGCGAGTACATCTTACCACACGATGCTGTACGCTCGTGCGTCGAGGCTTACTTTTCCGCCTCGACGCCGTCGCGCTCTATAACCTACCCGTCGTCGACGAAAAGCCACCGCTCTTCTCGTCGGCTTCCCCTTTCCTTCGAGACGAAGAAAAGAGAAGGTCGTAGCCCTAGCCCTTCCTTGATCTCTTCTTCCATGGCGTCTGGTGGATCCGCTGGCCGGGCTGGCGCCTCGAGCTCCCGATCGTTTGATTTCGGCTCCGATGATGTCCTCTGCTCCTACGACGATTACGCGGCTCAGGACATCTCGATCGGGAAGCGATCGGATCCTCCCGGGAGGGTATTCTCCCTTCATGATCTTAGTTTCTTTGTTCCTCTGTTTGTAGCACGTCTTGGTGCCTCCTTGTTTGTGCTATAGTGAGTCGGATTGGTCCACCAATTTGGTTTGCTGTTTAGAGTAGAGATGGATGCTCATTTTATCTCGTAACATGGGGCGTCACTTTGAACGCCATCGATTGGTCTAATGTAATCGATGGTTCAGGGTACGGAAGAATTAGGGTTTTCCTGCTTATGCTAATACTAGTATGATTCTTTTCTAGGGCATCAATTCATCGACGTATTAAATATTTTTCGTCGGAATCTTGGGATGATTTCATCGTATTTTTTGGGTAAATTTGTCATGTTAGTCAATGATAATTATCTGAACTTCTATGTGCAGAATGTGAAAGTCGACACCATCGGTTGGTGTTAGTAGTAATTTATTATTGTATGTATCATTTTCCCCATGTTGACATGCAAATGGATTGGGCCTTCTGCAAGACTTCTTCTCTTTTTTAAAAGTTTAGCCATAAGATTGCACTCTTTTTTATTTGTTTATCTCTTATACATATCACTACTATCTAAGTTAATTGTCCTTATTCTGTTGAATTCACTAGAAATTTAATGATAAGTCCATTACTCGTTCATTTGGCTCATTCGGCTGGTCATTTTATCTGATATTGCTTACGTCCCTTGATGTTCATGGAGCAGGATTTGCATGAGAGCAGGATAGGAAGACCATTGGTCAATATTTATGAGCAAGAAGATTATTCCAGGGAGGACATAATATCTGCTGTCGAGAAGTGTATGAAGAAATATGCTGATAACCTACTTCGATCTCTTGACGGTATTAGTGGCCGGTTGTCGCAGCTGGAGATATTTTGCTACAAACTTGAAAGGTCACTGGGTGAACTTCGAGCTGATTTCCTTCAGGATCAGAGTGAAAAAGATCTGAAGTTCAAGTCTCTCGAAAAGCATCTTCAGGAAGTAAGTTTTGATGCTCATATCACATTTGATTATCGTGAGTTTGTAACTGTTATATAATTCTTTTTGTAGAGCTAGTTAAAGGAAGACCCTTTTTTCTTTTAACTGATTTTTTTAGCAAGTTTATATATGACAATAGTGATTATTTAAAATTTTATAATATGTGCATGCTACCTACTAAGTACAAATCTCATATCTCAAGCTTGCTATCTGTCTATGTTTGCTAGAAACGATGATTATTTTATGTGCTAGATGATCAAACATTTCCTAGCATCTTCTGAGTGGAATAGTGTTAGCATGTTTTGTAGCTTTCGACTAATACTTGTGTCCAAAGTGCACATTTAATATGGGGTTGCAGAAGGAGCTGCCTAGCTTAGCTTAGCTGATAAAGATTTTGTCATGTCATGGTTCTGGGTTCTGGATTAAAACCGATATTCACCACTTATTGTATATAAGGTTGTAAACAAGGAATACTATCTTAAAAAGTAGGCATCCAGTCCACTTTTACAAGTAACTGGTTGTTGATTATAGTTTGTTTGTGATGATGACTGTGTTATATAATTTATATTCTTCATATTCTAGCCAATCTTTGGCACAGAATGAAGAAAACAAAAACCTATATATCATGTAGGATTCTTAGATGGTGGATAAGTGCATTTCGTTGGTGTTTGAAGAACCACAAGACATTAAATAGGCTTCATCTTGTAATTTCTCTTACAAATGTTATTTCTTGATCTGTTAGAAAACTGAGAAAATAGAGGACCTATATGCATGTAAATTCTAAGTTAAAAATGATGTCATCTGTGAAATATATCAGAAGATCCTATCATCAGCTATTGTTCAATAAAAAATGGTATTAGAAGCTATCTTGACAGAAACTCAGATAGGATTAAGAGGTAGTCATAGCCATATATGTGTTGAGGTTGTTTCCACCAATAGAAAATGGTTTACAATGACAATGATAGATTCCTTATGTAATGCTTGCCTGTGGTCAATGTGACACCAAATTTATGTTAATGGCCATGTGGGTATGCTTCATCATATTGTAGGCCTGTCAGGTTTCTCATTAGTTTTATTATTTTTTTCTTCGTACTATCATTGGAAAAGGTACAAAGTCTGGCTTGCACATTTCTGTTATGTAAAATCAACATATACTTTTATTATGGATGCACTTGAAACTGATAAGGGTTCAGTTTTAACTCTTGTTCTGTATGCTATTGTGATACTCATCAGTCTTATCCTGTTAGTTCTACAATGCTTTGTTGAAGGTTCATTTTAAAATATATAGAAGTCTTAAATTGGAGGATATTTTTTGAAGTACAGCATTTGTTATACGATGGTTATTCATTTCCTTTTTGTGATATGTCAGCAATTTTTGAGATGTGTCTGTTCACTTGCCACGTCAGGTCCACAGGTCTGTTCAAATTCTGAGAGACAAACAAGAACTCGCTGAAACTCAGAAAGAACTGGCCAAGCTTCAACTGGTGCAGAAAGAATCTGTAGAAAAGAATGAAAATGCTGTTGCACGATCAGTCTTAGATACAAAAAAGCTGGATGACAAGCCAGACATTGCAAACCAACAGCTGGCCCTTGTTCTACCTCACCAGACTAGTGCTCCAGCGGTGCTTCCAGCCGGAACATCTCAGCCAATCCAACCATATAAAGAACTACCTGTCCAGCACCAAGTGCCTGTCTCTCCTGACATCCAACAGGACCAAATTTTAATGAACCAAGCTGGAAAATACCATCTTCGACATCAAACTTTGCCACAGGACCAGTGCAGCCAACCCATGCAATATGAGCTACACTATGTGCAAGCAAGACCTCAGTTTCAGAACAACCCAATTCAGGCACCACCACAGCAGCCACTGATAGCGAACCAGAATCAGCCTCCGTCATTGCCTAGACAACAGCTGTTGCCTCCACAACCAGGCCATCCAGTGCCACAACAGGTGGTGAAGCTTCAACAACCTGCTTCACAGGCTCAAATCATAACTCAATCGCCACCATCTTATCCTCCTTATCCATCTCAACCTGTGAATCCTGTTCCTGAAACATTTCCTGGCAGCATGCCCATGCAGGTTCCTAATCCGACAGTTCTGCAGTCTGGTGGAATTCGTCCTGAAGTTCTGCCATTTGGTTATGGAGGAACTGGCAGCTCAGTGTCGCAGCCACCACCCTTGCATAATATGCAGCTCCCAGTCGTGTCGCAGCCACCGCCCTTGCATAATATGCAGCAACAGATGCAGCTCCCAGCCGTGTCGCAACCACCGCCCTTGCATAATATGCAGCAACAGATGCAGCTCCCAGCCGTGTCGCAGCCACCGCCCTTGCATAATATGCAGCAACAGATGCAGCCCCCAGTGAGTCAGAACTCTATTGGACCACAGTTTGGCAAGGGTGGTTACATGGGTAGTGCAACTTATCCACCGACACCATACAATCCACAAGCTTACCATCCTGCCTACAGCTACCCACCAAGCAACCTTCCAGCTTCCAGGAACCAGCAAGGACCTCCCAGCAATGGTCCAGCTCCCCACTATGAGACTCGGCTGATGCGCAATCACCCCTACGGAGACATGATTGAGAAAGCTATTGGAATGGGATATGATGGGAATCAGGTCATGAGCCTTGTTCAGAGGATGGCTGAGACCGGTCAGCCTATGGATTTTAATTCTCTGCTCGATAGATTGAACGGACAAGCTGCTGGAGCAACCCCACGACCATGGTAAGACGAACATTTGCTATATGTTGCAGTGGTGGTTTTTCAATTGTCTCCTGCTGAGTATATATGGTGTTTGTAGATATAAAATTCCATTCACGATAACTGGGCGTTTCTCATAAGACCTGTGGTCAAATGAAATTTGAGAGTAGGACCATGATTTATCAGATGTTGTGGTTGGACAAAGACTATGGAAAACCTTAATATTTTCTTGGAGCACATATAATTTATATTGCTTTTTGCTGATCAGCGTGGATTAATATGCTTTGCAACTGTGTAGGATTAATTTCTCTCCATTTTTGTCTCACGCAATGTTCAGGGAACATTGTGGTAAATATTATGGATGATAGGCACTTGAACTTGAATGTTTTCCTATCACATTTCGCAATTAGGGGTAATGTACACCGATGAGCATATGTTAGCTCCTGTCTTTATGTACATGTGCACTTGGCACCCTTTAATCAGCATGGGTAATTGTGTTCTATTGACTATAGTACTGTTAATCTAACCTCTGTATTTTTTTTTTTGGTTCCTTTGGTTGCCATAATCAATCATCTTCTTACCTGCTTCTGGTTGTGCTATTTTAGAATTAATTTCCTTTCGTTACAATAAACTAGGTGGAAAATGTAAACATGAGATCTCAACCGTTGAATTAATTTCCTGAGGAACACTGGAAATTTGATTAGGTAGTTATTTAGCTACAAAACCTTTAGCTACTTGTAAAATCGAAACATGTCTGTTTATTTTTTTGATACGTGTAAAATTGAATGATGTCTGTTATTTTTATTTTTATTTACAAAGAATAATTGATGATGGTCTATTTGAGGTATATAACTCATCTCCCTTGATCTTGTGTGTTTTCCACATCTTAAATTCTTAAACCCTCATTGCCTTCTTACGCTTGCATTGTATTGTGATTTGTAAGTCTCAATATACATTACACCCAATTTCCAAACCCGGCGGCGGCGCATCCCTACGATAATAAAGTAGAATAGACTTATAGCTCCTTTTTCTACTGATTTGATTTCGACATACAAGAAAACAGATTCTAAAACGTAACAAAGCAACCTTTTTCATGCCACATTTATTTACCAATCAACCTACCATACCATCGCCACAAGCTATTTTAGATGAGGCAGTCTAAAAGAGTCTGAAAGAGTCTTATTTTAGATGACTATAGTTAACCAACAAATTTCCTTCTACCACAAGCTATTTTAGATGAGGCAGTCTAAACGAGTCGAGTACACACACTGATGTGCATATCCTTCTAACTCTTTGAAAAGAAACAACTATAGCAACTGCCTACACTGTAACAACAACAGATAACCGCAGCAACTACTACTGATGAAAGGTACACGAGAAGCCACGACTCATAATCTACAAGTACATGAGCTCCAACGACCAATGACAAAGCAACACAAGTTTGAAAAGTTTCGATAATTCTCTTTATTCATAATGGAGATAATTGAGGAGACAGGCAAGGAAGAGGAGCAGCATGACCCTCTGTTTAGCAATTCTCCGTGCTGAAAAATCACAGACCTAAAGAAAAACAAGAAGAATGTCAAACAAGCATTATTGTCTGAGTTATGTGTACTGTTCAAATGAGGAGGAATCACAATGCCGATGCCCTAAATGAAGTCCGATTACGTGAGCAAACAAAACAATTCTTCGTTTTGGATAGCTTCAGAGAGGCATGTATAATTCGAACAAATGGCATGAGTGCAAACTGAGATTCACTTGGCAATCCCATTATATGATGGATGAGGGAGGAGCACTGATAATGCTTCAAAATAATTTCCAACATTCTTAATTTATTGATTGAGACAGTCATTCGTAGCAGAGCATGTCAAAGGTAACATTCTTAATTTATTGATTGAGACGGACATTTCCCCTTCTTATTTGCAGCTGGTCCCTCAGTTTCATAAAGCTTGAACATATCGAGGGTGAATCAGCAAAACAAACAATGGAGGGTAAAAGCAAGAGCCGAGAACCTTAAATTGGTCCATCTAGCAGGAAAAAATAAATCACAAAACCAAGTGAGTCGGTTCCTTCTATAGCATAGCAAGGTATCATTCTCAAATAAGCATTTGGCTTTTCTGAATCCAAAGTATTGCTGAATCCACTTGATAGACCATCATACATCATCATTGCCAGCTGATATAAATGCAAAAATATCAGTATATTTGTTCATTTGGCAATGCATTGAACAAAAATATTCAGGACAGAGAAATGCTATCTAAATATGGACAAACATGCTTTTGGTCTAGGCACCTAGTTACAAAATGTGTAACTTTTCGTCAGGAAAGTAACTCGGTCTTTCACACAAAAAAAAGTTTTTGTAAAATACACAATTCAACATCCCAATCAAAATTATGCAAATAGGAGTAAATTGTATTCATATGGGAAGTTTTTATGGTTCTGCACTTGAATCAAGTTAAGACACTTCATCAGGACTGCAAAGAATAATCTAGTACTACCACCAACTCTATTCTTTACAAAGAATAATCGAGGGTGCTGACAATAAAGATTTGAATGTCTCCACTAAGAGCTTAAATAGATAAGTTGTCTAGCACATCAAAAAAAGTAAAACAAACATGTATCATACCACCTAATTTATTGCGGCCACAGACATCATTCTCAACTAATATTGGGTCAGATACATGAACATTCTCACACCAGTTAACTTTCTTAAGGATGGTCACAGATGATGCCAGTACTGTCATGCCCTTTATGACTTCTCCCAGTCGTGTCTAACATATCTTTTCTAGAGATATCTAACTGCCTTAGAAAAATGTTTCTCCATCTTATCATCTTTCTTATTTTCTTTTATGATGTATTTGTTTCTGACATCAGCCATTTATCTCAGTATTCTCGTCTCTGCTACCCTAACATTTAAATAGACTTGCTTAGATAAGCCATGCACTAAATCAGGATTCAGACAACTGTAACTTGAGAACAAGGAATCACAACTCTTCATGAGTGCATGCACTCATCCAGAGTGTAGACCAAATTGCTATCAATTAAAAAAATACAAAATAAAATCTCTAAAAGCTGGCATTTAAGTGTATTTGATGACTATCAAGGTTTTTAATTTCGAATGATACCGCCGGCTACCACGCAAAATCGATCGTCACCGATCGATTTCGACCGTCGTCGCCTGCTATGAGGTGGTATTAGCCGAGAGAGAAAAAGAGGGAGAACCTGGAGATCTGGTGCCGCTCTACCTCGATGATCCCGATCCATCACCGCCCTCCCTTGCTAGACGTCGCAGATGAGATGTCGCCTCCTTCTCATCTGAGGCGACGAGGCCTCGGCGTCGTCGGCTACTTCTCCTCATCCGCGCAGGGAGAAGAAGCCTCAACGACGATGTTGCCAAGGCTTCGCGGGGAGAAGAAATGAGGCAACATCGCCTCGACGACGTCGCCTTTTTTTATTTTTTAACCTTATACACACACACACATGCACTGAGCGATATGCCAAAGCGTACCGCTCAATATACTCGTATTGTATCGTACCATACCGAGCTAATCTCGATACTCCGATACGATACAAAATTACGAACCTTGGTGACTATAACAAATTATGTTAGAGCTTCAACTATATTTTATACATATTTTCTAGTGAGATGTTGTAGTTATCATATCATACTAGTCTTGGGGGGAGTTGTGGCATGGGGTTGGTAGTTGGAGTTAATTCCTTGGTTCAAAGTTATAGTTAATCAACTTATCACTTCTATGAGAAAACACAATTCACTAAGTTTATGGGAGCAATTTAAATAAACATTTAAATCATCTTGACAAGCATATCCATAAAGTATATTGTCATATCAGTCAATTGATTGTTGTTGTCGAATTCAAGCCTAGTCCAGTAATCGTTCTCATATGTCCTCAAGATTAAATCAAAATTTTATCAAAAGAACAAGATACATGTGAACAACTATACGGAAAAGTTTAACACTTCCAAGTTGCTAAAGCTAGAGAAAAGCCTATGTGTTAAATATTATGTTAATTAATGAGAATTTAACTGGGATTAATTCTATTCTTGACAGCCAGGGACAATTGCTAGAAACTAAATTTTAGGCTAATATATGATTGAAACCAAATATATGAAGTGTAACTTTAGCAATGCCAAGATAAGAATTAGTAAAGAGAATAAAATATTCCTAAAGGTAATAGATTTAGATATCTTGGATAAGTTCTAGAACATGATAGGGAGATAAACAAATAAATTTAAGCATAAAATCAAAGTGTCAAGGATCATAAAGGTTCTAGGTGATCATAGAGGGTAGAGCAAGATTTGGACAATTTTAGGAGAAACAATATAAAAAGATTTGGATGGTCATAGTTTGATTAAAGATGTCCTAAATAGACTCAATAATAGGAAAATATTCATGTAATATAATTGTCGTTGTTCTCATGGAATTTACTTGTGCCAATCTGTAATTTTAGGAGAACATATAACCAGTTAGCTAGATTCCACCTAGCAATTGTCACATGTTGTTACTACCATCTGGTTAAGCATCCAGATAAAATTGCCTAAATTATAACAATGAAAAGCAAAATTGAATTAACCATGCTACAATAAGACATGAGGCTAAATGGGTGATGTATAAAACAGAGTTGTCGGTACTGACCAACATTGGTTCCATAACAATATTTGTTCACAGACAGAGTAAACATTTTAAAGGTCTATAGAGAACTCACATCACATGTGATGTCTGAGAGCTATGGCATCACTTCCTTTTTAAAAATGATGAATCTCTTGTTCAATTTATGAACAGCCCATATAATTATTACATTTCATGCTAATTACCTTTTGGTGCTTGACTTTCATCTAGTTTCATCACATCCTACAAAAGAAAAAAGAGAAAAAAAAAAGTTTTCTTACATGAAAGTAGGAAAACGGCAGCATATGGAAAAATCATCACAATACAAGTAACAACTTATAAGAAAACCATGAATCCTTTATGTTGACACCCTAGGCTATCTTATTGTTGGTGATAACTAGAGATGTTCAAGTCCATGCTATTTGACATAAAACAAACTATAAGTGGACTTCAAAAGGAAATATTACATGCAATGCAATTTTCTAAACTTGAAACGTAACTAATGCAAATAAGCATAATATTCCTACACAAGTATAAAAGGTTAAAAATAAAAAATAAAAAAGACAATTTAATCCATGGAAGCAGAGTAGATTCACCAATTAATTAGGTGATTAACAAGTCTCAATCATATATTCCACTTTAGAAGCACCATGTAATATGAAAGAAAAGAGTGCAGCCGTGCAACAACCCCAAAGAACAAGACAAATCCAAAAAAATCAATATTAAGTCTTTTATTACATTAAGGTTAACTCAAAATGTCTCCTTTTTTTACCCTGTAATATGCTGTCAAAATTGACTGATGAACCAAGAACTCAATCAAGATCCACACGATCTTTTGAATGGGGAAAATTGAAACTTTGTAATGAGATCCAATTGGACGAACAATATCCCACCATCTTAACCGATTCACCCAAACAATAGAATCGTCAGAAGGGGTCAACACAATCCAGTCAACCAAATAATTAAAGAAGATAAAAGTGGCCGATAATACCTTCGGAGAGCCATCCATATCCCCTACGCGAAACATTGAGCATCGAGGTCAACAACGCCGTGGCCGTTGCGCTGTGCATCGGCATTAGCGACTCCACACAGAAGCTTGCCTCCACGGGAGACCTAAAGATGTTCCCAAATAAGAAGAGGAAATCGTCAGAAGAAGCAGAACACAAAAGCAGCAAGATGAGATATTGACTCCAACCCCTAGTGAATGCAACTAGTTTGTATCTACCTAATCTGCCTACTACCTGAGGAAACGACTGGTGGCTGCCGGCCTCAGTTTGGGGAGACAGCGAAGCTGAGGGCGCGAGGCCGCTACGGCCTCGGCCGCGACCCGCGCCGCGCCGCCGCGGATCGAAGCCGAGCGAAGGACCGACCTAGCGGCGGCAGCCATGGCGAGCGGAGGGAATGGTGAAGGCCGAGAAAAGGCCGGCAGCGAAGGTTTTGTGAACGAAGCTGAAACCCTAAAAGCACAAGGCGATGTTGCTAGAAGCAGCAGACCACGTTGTGTTGGGTCGGAAGATTAAAAGCCCATCAGATATACGTACACCATTAAATTGATTGCTACTCACATTTGGGGTCGATAGAATCTGGTCGTTAAGCATCTTTACATCGCACCAACGGTCACGATTGTGTTCAAAGTAGATGATGATCTTGATTGACGTTCGTCGTTTTACTGATGACCGAATGCGACAACATGAAAGGACATGAAACAACGGGGATGCAGAAGGATACATCTCCTGGCATCTTGAACCGGAATGTGAGGGGAAGATATGCTGCTGGATAGAGAATCCATAGATCTGGTTTTGGTCCCGGCTGGGTTGGCCATTTTGTTTGGGTACCATCTCCTTCTCCTCTACAGACTCTTCAGGTTTCCCCACACCACTGTGATTGGTTATGAGAACCACAACAAGCGAGCATGGGTCGAGCGGATGATGCAGGTTAGTACGTTAAATCCCTCCAGCTCTCTATTCTTCATCGATATCCGGTAATGTCCATCCACAATAATCTGTGTCAATCTTCAATACAACTCGAAGCACTTCACCTTACAGATATAGGTATACTTCATCCTCTTGGATGACCAAAAATATTTCTGCAGACAACTCCGGAGGAGACTGCAATAGCTCTGCAGGTGATATCAAGCAGTATATCAGCATCAACCAACCTGGCCTCGCTCTCTATCGCTCTGAGCTCTCTCATCGGAACCTGGATAGGAAGCAGCTCCAAGGTATTGATGTCGGAAGTCATCTACGGGGACACAAGCCAGACCACGTCTTCCGTGAAGTATGTTTCCCTGCTCACCTGCTTCTTGGCCGCCTTCACTTGCTTCATCCACTCGGCACGGTACCTCGTCCATGCCAGCTTCATGCTGAGCACACTGGACTCGGACATACCCATAAGCTACGTCCAGAATGCAGTGATCAGAGGCAGCAATTTCTGGTCGATGGGTCTCAGAGCAATGTACTTTGCCACCGCCTTGCTGCTGTGGATCTTTGGACCGATACCGATGTTTGCATGTTCAGTATTCATGGTGATGATACTGCACCTCCTCGATACTAATTCCACTCCACTGCATCACTTCAGATATCATCCGAACAAGGGGCTGGAGAAAAGAATTAATGCAAGACATGCAAGTAGCATTCTTGAGAACCCGATGTATCCTCCACTTCCATAAGTTAGTCTATCCATGAACCAGGCAAGGAGACGACAGCAAGCGATTGCTTGAACTAAAACTTTTACTGATAAATGGCTCCTCATATTCTACAATAAAGAACGAAAACATGTATCTCTATATTTTTGGGGATTCAGACGAGCTATGAAGCTTTTATTTTTTGATGGGATCTGCTGCCTCCGCCTGCCATAGTTTGGCTGTTTCTAATCTGAGCACAAATGACCTCCTGCAGCAAGTGAACAGGATAAGTAAAACATTAATATGTAAATATTCATCTTGTAAACTAGTTCTTGTGGCATCAACCATCGATTTTTATGAAATATTTTCTAAGATACAATTTTGGGAGTATTTGTATTGAGATGCTGCCTTTACCAGGTGTAGAAGACAAACAGATGCGTCTCTTATCCATCGTTCCAGAGTATTTGTATTGAGTTGGTGCGTTTCCCAAGTGTAGAAGACAAACATGAGTATCTCTTATCCATCGTTCGAGAGTATTTGTATTGCGATGGTGCGTTTCCCAGGTGTAGGAGACAAACGAGAGTATTTGTACTGAGCTGGCAGTCCAAAAGAGACTAAGCTGACCCACAAGTCAAACTCGAACCTGGTTATCGTGTTTTACCCACGTTGATGGCTGTCGACTTTTCGAGCGGTTGGCTTGTACCTCTTATGCGAGTATCGATCAATATGTACGGATCCGTGAAGTGCTGTGCGGTGTCGTTTCGAGTTTTCTGAAGTAGTTATGTATTATACTTCATCGTCTTATACGATCTCGAACAACGCGAGAGCAAGTGATGCCATTCCGTCCGAGTCCAATGTGTTGCAACAGCGCACCATGTTAACTTTGATGCCTCATGTTAGCGTTGATGTGGCTGTCGACTAATATCATGGTACCAAAATATGTCCTATAATGATTCATTTAATTAATGCCTCTAAAAGGACATCAGAATGTATTATACTTTTACGGTACTGAGGCAGAGGTACAGAAGGAATTTAAGTACAAAATAAATTAATAAAAGATAAATTTAGCAAAGGGGTAAGTCCAAACTCTCAATCATGAATGTTACTATCATGGCTGCTCGTGTACCATCATTTTCATCATTAGGATGCATAGTGGATTACGTTATTCTGATATCATATTTGTCACAATCTGAACATATGGATTATACTTTAAAAAAATACACGAGAAAAATAGTAAATTATAAATTATATAGTAATCAAAATCCATTTCACAATCGATATTAATTGCATCAGGATATATTATAATTGGATGATGATATGCTTGGGTCATGGCATACGTACATATGTTGTTGGGTGCTTACCTTCCCAAGCTTGTGCATATTTCGTCGAACAGTATTCGGGCGAGACATGGTTGTGGACCGGGTTGATATTTCGTCGAACACTAATGGGGCGAGACATTATTCGGGACCGGGTTGATAGGATTGTGTTTGACGGCTCCAGTCGAACATGTTGTGTGCACTAATAGATGAAACAATTACTGATACGGCGAGTTGGGATCTGCTGCTTTCTGTCGGGTTGGAGGGGAGGAGATGGAGACGAGAGCGAAGAGAGCCAAAGCCACCGAAACGGCGACGAAGCCGAGAAAAGATGCCTCCAAGAAACCGAAGGCGAAAGCCAAGAGGAAGCCCTCCTCTTCTGCTAAGAACGACCACCGCGACAAGCCCAAGAAGCCGCCCACCGCTTTCTTCTACTATCTGTACGCCTCTCTGAACCCTAATTCCGTGCTTCTCCGCTCCTGCCCCTCCCATCTCGGGCTGTGGCTTTTGTGGGAAGTTGATGATTCGCTATTGGGGCATGCTGTTTCCTTGGATACATCTGTTATATAAAGTTTGGTCACTTTAAACTTTCATGGTTTCCTCAAACTGCGTTTGCTGTGTGGGAGAAATGATCGCAATGATCAGTTTATATTTCTTGATTGTGTTCAGTCTGGGTGATCGAAAGGCCCATTGTAGGGATTTAGTCACTGTTTTGGTCTCTTTCGGTCGAGCAGGTATGATGCGTCCCAGGTTTTAGTAAGGGTTCTATTTTCTATTACGTTTGGTCATATTCACAGACTGTGTGGGTGAAGCTGTTTGTGATTTTGACATGTTCCTATGAGCTGCACTAGTTAGCTGCGTTACAAGTTCATGACTGTCTTTTTTGACAAAAATTACCATGACCTACATGGGCACCATGGTGGTCTATCATTTCAAATTTATAATCGTTTAGCTATAGATTTAGTTTTGTATATGCAGGGAGAACACAACCCTAAGAGAGCAATAGAGAGTTTAGCAGTCGATCTTAAAGATAGCAACATGAACTCTCTTTTTTGGGTTAATTGGATTTGATTTAGCATAGGGTTTATTTAGGTTTAGGTTTGGTTGTTTTTTTTTTTTTGTGATGGTTTCTGTAATATTTGTCCTATTGTTTTGGAGCAGAACCTCTATTATTTGGGATCCTTTTGAGGTGCTACCACACGATAAGAAAAATTGCCGCCATTTTAAGATTGTTTGGATATAATTTTGGTTAACTAGAATTGGAGAGGGTTTTGTCCTGGTGGGTATAGGCCATCTAGTGAGGCAATAGGGGGAGTGTTAATATATGGACTTTGCCTTGTATCCTTCTTTTTTGTATCTTTATTTGCCATGGTAGGACAGGTTGGTACCTTGGTGGTGCATTGGAACGTGTAGGAGCCATTGACATCACCAATGTTAAGGATTTAATAGTTATAATCAATATAAATGCTATTATCCATCAAAGTTGATGTCTCTTACATGGTAAGTTTAGTGCGTCAGATCCTATTATTTGACATTACCCCTTCCTACCATAAACTCTTATATTGAGACTTCCAAACCAAAACAAAATCTCCTTTATCTTCGTGAACAATCAAAACACAGTCAACATAATTTACACCCTAGTGATACATAACTGTCCAAGCCGTCCGTTACATATACTAAAGCTGCTGGTGTTTGGCTCTAAGAAGACACCACACTTAGTGAGAACTTACAGAAATATGAAGAATCACCACGTATATAATGATAATCAAAATGATTTCTTTTTTTTATTTTTGTAATCCTAGCCATTGTACACTTAATTGTCAGTGTTTCATCTTTATTAATAGCATTTATCAACTTTGAACTGTTTCATCTATTATCAACTTTGAACTCGTAGGCGTCATTGACATCACCAATGTTAAGCATTTAAACTTAACCTTGTTATAAGGATTTTACATATAGGTATGCGTTGATAATAGCATTTATCCAATGGTAAGGATTTACCAGAGATCCGACTTTGATGGATAATAGTACAATATCATTCAAAGAAACAATCTTCTAAAGCTATGGTTTCAAAGATATTAGGATAGTCAATAAAATCCCTGAACGTTGGACATTTTAAAACATGAAGCATGAAGCAATAAATCCCTGAATGTTGCTCCTTTCATGTGTACTATCTGTTTGTTGCCCAGGAGAATCACCATGCCATAATATAACGATAACCAGGATGATTTTTTTTTTTTGTAATCCTAGCCATTGTAATCTTAATTGCCTTTCTTTCATCTTTATTTGATCATAGTCATTAAATCTTTTCCAGATCCATCTTATCTGTTTTCATCTTTTTGATCCTTAACTTTCAATGCACAGATATCTAACCAGTCTCTTTTGTTTATCACACCTCTGTTCTTCTAATATTTGTTATTAAGGATTTTACATATAGGTATGCATTGATAATAGCATTTATCCAATGGTAATGATTTAACAGAGATCCGACTTTGATGGATAATAGTACAATATCATGCAAAGAAACAATCTTCTAAAGCTATGGTTTCAAAGATATTAGGATAGGCAATAAAATCCCTGAATGTCGCTCCTTTCATGTGTACTATCTGTTTGTTGCCCAGGTTATGCTAAATTACCTAAAGGTACAACATGCCTGTCAAACAGTTATATTAAGATTAAGAAAAGTTTTAATAAGTTCAGACATTGTCAGCAATTCATCTTTGAAAAATTGTCTTGGGTCTTGATATGCTTGTTTGTGTGATGCTGTTTTACTATTTTCTTCTCTTTTCCCCCTCTTACAATCTCATTACCATTCTTATCATATTGTTATTTAACTAAAAATTTAATTTGTTTGTAGTTGTGTGTTTATGAAATAAAAGAGTTTAAATTGGATGCATATGTTAAAGAACTTTTTTGTTTTTGTTTTGAAGGGAAGATTTTCGCAAGACCTTCCAACAAGAAAACCCAAATGTCAAATCAATGCGAGATGTATGCATTTGTTACTTGTAGTTCATGTTTCGATTTGATTTCTATTGTTTATACTACATGCCTTGTCTATATTTCTTTCAGATTGGTAAGGCATGTGGGGAGAAGTGGAAAACAATGTCATTTGAGGTTAGTTCTTGACATGTTTTTCTCAGGCATCCAGGTTTAGACAAATAATTTACTTGTGCTACAATTGAAAATAAAATATACATGTAACTTATCCATTGGTAAAGTGTGGATACTCAGAACTTGGGAAGGAGAGATTCCATCTGAGAGAAGAGGTAGATAATTAAAGGACAAAGGAGAAATTGTATCTGATGCATGATCAAATGTTCTTGAAATGTATTTAAAATAGCATATTATGTATGCAATCAAGCATTATGCTGTTCACCAAGTGGCTTTGCTGCGGGAGGACCAATTTCTTATCTTAACTGGTTGAATAAAGGTGCTTATAGGACTACGGTGAAATATGATGTTAGTAGAAACTTTCAATTTTGTCATGGCATTCATTAGTTAGGAGGTTAACTGGAAAATAACTTCTCTCTCTCTCTCATACGCACACATGTTCTTAAGCACACAAAGTTGACATGCTTTGCATGTGGACATTCTCTCATTTCTATATGCTAAAAGTTTAGCATAATCTGTGTGGGCTAGTGAATAATGGTAGCTTTAAAATATTTGGCCTGCAATTAACCAAAATATACATATTAAGTACTTGTTGGTAGTACAATCAGGAATTATGATGCAAAAACACCTTATGTACTACTTGTGTGTGATGAAATATTTGGTTCAACCATTCAAGTGAAGCTGCAGCATCACAAATTCTATAGATTAGGAATAGTTTAGTAAAAGTTCTGTTAGAAGCAATGATGTTGGAACTTGGAAGTCCACATGATAGAAGTTAACTATATCTTCACACCTCATTATGATAACGGATGTAAAGTATGTTGGAGCTGATTTTTGGAATGAAATTGGAGAAATGCATGCGACCAAAATGTAAAAGTTAACTTAGCTTCAGTTTTCTTTGCACATGGCAACCCATGATTTGTTGACCCCTTGCAAATGAAAGCCTTTGTTAACCACTGCAATTCTCGGAGCTAATAAATCTAGTGCAAGCTCTTTATCATTATACTGTTTGTTTGATCTTTTGTCTGTGGTGTTGGCTTAATACTATAAAGTGTTGTGATGCACATGTTAGCAAATTCTCAGCATCCTCAAATATGAATATAGATATAAACAGCCATTTAATAAATTAATGACATTGCTTGTAGTATCTTTTACATGAGTAAACATTTGTCTACATCCTTATCAACATCTTGGATGGGTAGTCAATTGACCTTCTTAAGTGGCTTGTTCATGATGCTTTACATTTGTATTTTGTAATATTTGGTGCTTTCGCTTATGATGTTTTTGATAACCTAAACTTTCCTTTATATCTTTATTACAAATGGTGGAGCATGATTTGCTTATGGTAATGACTTGAAAATTTTGTATAACTTAGTTTTTTTGTGTGCCAATTTAGTTATATAATGCACTTATATCATAACAAAAGTCAATCATGTATCTTGCAGATGAGGTAGAAAGTACTTTATAGAAGGATTCAGTAGGATTTCTCTGCCTGTCAATCAGTCATCAACCCTCCTGCCAATACACTTTTTGAAGTCCTTGCAGAACTCTACTCTATTTGCAACAGGGAAAAAAAAATTAACATGAAATATAAATCAAGATATACATAACCTTAAAATTCATCTAAATGATTTCCTTATGTTCTGTGTTTCAGGTTTGTGGAATTAAGCAGCTAAAATAATGCTACTATAGAATTCATTAACAGTAACTTTTCTTCTACCTTATTTGTTAGGAAAAGGTTGCATACTATGATATAGCCACAGAAAAAAGAGCTGAGTTTGAGAAGGCTATGGCAGCATACATTAAGAGAAAGGTTGGTGATTCTCGTGTCCTTTCTGTATCGAACTTATGCTCTAATGGCCTCCTTAAATGTCCCTAATGCCCATTCCATATTATCTTGCAGGAAAGTGGTGAGTTTTCTGAAGGATCTGATGATTACGAATGACTGGGCTGGATGTAAAGCAGATCATCGGCTGTAAATTCTATTTGTATCTGTTAATTAGGCTTTGGAAACTTAATCTGTCTCCCATCATATCTAATCTTCGAACTAGTGCATATCCGAACCCTGAACTATCAATTAGAAACATCTCAAATGTCTAGCAACTCCAGAAGTGAATTGGATTTGGTTTGAATGAAATCTGTGTATGGACTGCACCACCCTCCGCCACTGTAAGCTCAAAACCATCTCAGCCTAGTCGAGATTAGTACAACACACACCACCACGCCGGCTTTTCCTGCTTTTACGGCCATTGGTGTTGTAACAGCACTTGATCCGATTAACTGCTTGTGAAATGGAATGTGCAGCTGCAAGTGTTGGTGTTGCTTACGTTTCTTTGCTTGCTAGGTTATTGACATCTGAAATCTTCTTTCACTCCAATTCTCACAGCAAATTGCCATGAAGTAATACAAATTCATGTGGAAAAAGAAGAAGACACACCTCATCAATGCAAATAAAAAATGTACAGATTCTCGACGCTACACCATCCGACCAGACCAATTGTATGCAGTCACAGAGACTATAGTTGAATCGCCATTGCTCAGATGATGCTGAGGCCTAAATTTGCAGGAACGTCAACCCATTCCAGAGCGCAAGAACAACACCACGAGAATAGGAAAGAAGAAACACAAAAAAGATCTACTTCCGAGCTACAGGCGGTGGTGGTGGTAGCAATAGTACGTCAAAAAGGAATACAAGAAGAGGAAGGATCAGAGGTGGCAGCCGCAGCAGAGGTAGAAGAAGCAGAGAGCGCCGACGAGGACGACTGCCTCAAGGCAGGAGAGGACGCGGAAGAGGAGGTCGTCGAGGAAGGAGCAGCGGGGGAGGGCGGGGCGTTTCCACCACCGCCAGGAGGCAGCGGAAGCGAGCTTCTCCGGCCAGTGGTTCTCCTTGTTGTTGGGCACCCGAGGCCAACCTCCTGCTCCACGTCCACCCACCATCCTGGCCCTTCGCAACAACGGGCAGCGGCCAATTCGATTCCTGCTCTCTCTTCTCTTCTTCGGACGCACGGTGAACAACTACCGATCGCACTGAAGGCGGAAACCAATTCAATGTTACCTTTAGCATCTTGATTTAGACTGGCCGAGCGGGAGTTGAGCATCTTCTTTCCAGCCGTGGGATTCATCTCCTCTTATCATGTCTTCACATTGTCTGTGTCTTTAGCAACATCTGTCTATATGTTTTTCCCTTCAAAGTCCCTCGGCATCATTACATTGCCACTGTCACTGGAAAGATAACTTATCTGTTGCTGCTCCATTTCCAGTTGGTCTTACCTTTCACCATTGGCTTCTGCCAGCTGCATGCAGCAATGATTTCGTGAACACGAACAGGTAGACATAGTCCCTGTCCCTTCCCCATGAGGACCCGGACAAAGTGTTGCTGTCATCCGCACTCGATCGATCATAAGCAGCAGCAGCAACAACAGAGACGATAATGTATCAGCATCTGTCATATGCTTTGCAGTTTCCACAGCTACGAAGTGCAGAGATTTCTCTTCCTTTCTTTCTTTCTTTACTTACCTCTTTTGTAATCGATAATTTTGTTTGTTGATCGGGAGATGATGTTAGGCATACTGCGCATTTTATATGTGAAGTTACTGAATCTTCTTCCACTTTATATTTGAACTGTAAGTTAAAACGATCTCTTCAGAAACGACTACTATATTGTATGATACTAAATTTCCTCATTGACAGCACTCTTACCTCAAAACTTTTTCTTTTGTTTTTCCTTTAGCTACGTCAACTGATGTATCAAGATAAATAGATGATGGAGACCCACTCCTAACCTTGGAGACAATTTAGAGGTCTTTGGGAGTCTGAATCAGATGCTGAATCAAGCAAGGGTGCCACTTGTGCTTGCAAATTCAATGGGGAGCATGGTTGGATTCATATGCAAAAGGGTTTCAACTTGGGGCACATCGATCAATGTTCTATTCCATATTCCTTATAGATTGTATTCCCGATTGTCTCATATCTATAAAGTCCGTGTTAGCTTCTAATTTGTTGGCATTTCTCTTCACGAAGACTTTGTTTGGCTCTTAGATTTAACTCTTGTGTAAAGGAAAGCTTGGGGAATTCTATCGAAATAAGTTGTCCATGAGAGAAGAGACTAAAGAAAGCTGCGTGGGTTGCAGTAAATTGAGTTCCAAGCTTTCATGCCATGGAGAAGCAAATCACTGAGAACATATATGGTAAAGAAACACCCTTATAGTCAGAAAAAGTAAAAAGCATTTTCATGGGAAATGGCACCACATCCTTTCCATTAAAAATCTTCGACATGCTTGCAACAATGAATGGACTACAATTATACAAAATGATTTCCCTGTGTTTTAAATAAGAATCACATGAAGCAGAGCCAGTATCTATTTGTTCCATAGCTGTGATGGTCAAAAGGAGTGTGTGTGACTAACGATGGAAGAGAAAATGACGCAGGCAAACTGACCTTTGTAAGGATCATCTTTGACTTGTCTATATCCTACAAGCAAGTGAACTTTTTATGAAAGAAAGCAGATGGAGTTCTCCTTTATTTTATGTTATCTTTTTCGACTTGTATTGCTTTAAGCCATTATTAAAGAAAAATGGTTAGATAGATAGATAGATAGATTTATATCTATTAATATAGTTGCACTGTTCATACATGAATTCTGAAAGCTGTTCTACAAAGAGACATTTGTTTGACAGATTTCAGGCTTGTTGGCTTGCATCAATGATTCATTCAGCTATTCCACTTGTTTAATTATAAAGGTTCATAATCAATTCCAGGAAATCATTCATGATTTGTTCATCAATTCCAACTGTGCATAACAGCAATTCTCTAATTCATCTAGTAAATTCATTTGATTTCCTTGCTATAATGTGTCAATGTATTGTAAGTATCAGTTTTTTACTGCGTTAATTCTTGGACAGGAGTGCTGGCTTTGGAGAAGCTACAGTAGCGGCTGTCCGGCACCGGCTTTTGACGTCAAAGGGCGATTAATCCTCCACCTCTTTCATGCATGATCTGGTCGCAGAAATGCCTAACATGCACGTACTTGCTCTCTCTCTCTCTCTCTCTCTCATGAGAAAGACAGAGACGTAGAGATTAAGCAACCTCCCCACGTTTAAAGTAAACACCACAGGAAACTTCTCCTGCAGCCCTGTCATCACATAATGGCTTCTCATTTGTCAGTGATTATGAATGATAACTGTGGCAGGCTAATCGATAATTCCTAGGGATGGCAAGGGGATCAGATTTTTCTCAAGTATCCAATCCACTTAAGCTGGATTCCAGTGTCCTTCGATTGGGTACACCGACATCAAACAAGGATGATACATGGATATCTTTTACAGGAAAATGAGAAATGGAGCCACTGATGTCATTGCCGAAAGCTCTGAATTGGCACCTCCGTGAAGGCTTTTAGATGTGCGTGCATATGTGAACTCATAAAGCCATGGTGATCCATGCATACCCACCCAGTTTCCACCCGAACGGCGTCTTGCTCGTCTGAACAAGGAGGGGTTTACCTGCCGCCGATACTGTAACTGTGGTCCTGCATGCACATGAACCACGCGACGAACCGGCGGGTCCTATGCTGTCGGATGCGATCCAACGGAGTAAAATTGCACTCCCGGTCAACTCCTGCGGGCGCCCACAACGAGGTGGAACACTGACACCGTCCCACGTCAGCGTCGCCCACCTCAGGGTCAGCGCGCCGGTCTCCCAGCGCTTCCCTTCCCATTGCCGCGCGTCCGTCGACGCCTCAGAAAGTAGAACCATGTCCCGATTGCCTTCGGCGGTCGTTCCTCCTTTCGGAGTTCTTAATCCCCATCCACGACCGAAGATCACCGGTTGTCCTCCGTCGACTGCGGCTGATGCCCATGCGACCGCGATCGACTCCGTCTCCACCAAGAAAATGGCTCCTTTGCATGACGGAATCATCCAGCAACGTCTCGCGGGTGGCGCGATCTCTCGATATGGTGGGACCCACTCGTGAGAGCTCAGACTCCACGAGAAATTTCACGTTTGATGCGACCCACCTTATGCAGAAGGCCGACATGTTATATAACATTGTACGCATTCTCAGGTTCCTCCGTTCCGTCCCATTTCCTCCTTCCTCCCTCTCTGCACCAAAAGAAAAGAAGAGGAAGGGTTATACTCTTTCGATCTGATTCCACACCTTCCATTCTACCGCAGGCGATCTTCATGTCCGGATATCACGAGAGGGAGCACTTCCGCTCCCTGTTCCATGACGAGCTAGCCGCGCTCTTCTCCCAGAGGCCGACAGACGGCGCCGCCTGCATTAGTGGTGGCCCAAGCGGATCCGACACCGGGGCGATTTTTCCGGCCGTGACCTTCACCGATGTGCCGCTTGGCTCGATGATGGACAACGACGCGCTCCCTAGAGTTTTTGGCTTGTCATGCTTAGCTCCGTTGGATGCGCTTGGCCCCGGAGGTAGGACGGGGTCTCCTGAGCTGATGGTGGACGTTGGAAACGGCAGTGGCAGCTTGACACCCGCGTTTGGGTGCGGTGGGCGTGCGACTACAGTGACGCCCAACTCTTCGACCTCTTCATTGTCCGCTGAGGCCGCCGGCGAAGAGGATGCGGACCGGTGTAAGAAGGAAGAGCAACAGGAGGAAGAAGGTGATACGTCTAAGAAAGTGTAAGTTTTGCTAATAGATCCTTTTCCTTATCTGCTCCTTGAAAGGCTTCGGTTTTGTTGGATGATCGCACCGAGTTCGACCCTTTAAAACAATTCCTATAGGTGGTTGATCGAAGTAGAAAAGCTCCGAAGCAAGCGAGATTCGCTTTTCAGGAGGCTTTCCTGCTGATCCTTCCTTGTGTAAGCACTAACAAAATTAAGACCCTTTGGGATGTGAGCTTGTACATCTCGACATGATAAACTCTGAAGATCTTTTCTGTTTCTGTCGATCCCAGAAGTCTTCCCATGATGTGATTCTTAGGGATCTCCAAATCTGGAGAAATATGAACTATGAGAACGACAAGATTAATTCTATTTGATCGTCTGATTTCGTGAAATTTGATGAAACAGGAAGAAACCCAACAAACAAGGAGAGAGAAGGCAAAGGGAACCCCGCTTTGCTTTCGTGACCGAGAGCGAGGTTGATCATCTCGAAGACGGCTACCGGTGGAGGAAGTACGGCCAGAAAGCAGTCAAGAACAGCCCTTATCCCAGGTTAGTAGTCACGTTGCCGCTCATGATCTCCCATCCACTTTAGCGCAGTCGTGCGCATTAATGTCAAGTCTTCGCTTCTTATGATGCTCGTGACTTCTGCATGCGTTGCAGAAGCTACTATCGTTGCACGACTCAGAAGTGCCCGGTGAAGAAGAGGGTGGAGAGGTCTTATCAAAACTCGACCATTGTGATAACCACTTACGAAGGGAGACACACTCATCGGTGCCCCGCAACAGTTAGAGGGAGCACACTGCTACTGCCTCCTCCGCTCATGTCAACGAGCTTCTTCCAGGATCTTGTGATGCAGCAAGCGCACCAGCTGAACAGTACGGCAAACCAAATGCCACCTCTCCAGCAGCTCGAGTTCTCTCACTACGGTCTCTTGCAAGACATGGTTCCTTCCTTGGCACACCACGGGCAACCATAATACGGAGGTTCCTTGATTCAGATATCTGTGATCCTTACTTTTCTTCTACATGTATTTGGATGTAATATTTTGAGATTCTGCAAACTGTTGTGGTATATATGAAGATAGAGAGTTCAATAGCATGTCTTCCTGAATCATTTGAATAATTTTCCTTTCTCGATCATTTCTGAGAACTCATCCGCATTGTACTTGTAAAAGCTGATGGTAGATTTGTATAAGCAAAACAGATAATTTCTTTTGAGCAATCCAAAAACTTTATAGCTGACTTCTTTGAATTTCAGTCAAAAACAAAATTGTAGAATTATTAAGACCCTTCAACTTAATATTTTTATAAAAATATAAAACAAGTAAAAATACTCACTAAGATGGAAATACCAGGGTTGGTAATATTTGTATTATTTATTGGAAATCAAACTCCTTCGAGCATCAAATTATTTGAAAGAAAAATTAATTATGTATACAAATCTTATCTCAACCCTTAATGTAGAGATGATGCCTAAGAAAAATATTTGAAGTGCTCTTCCATGGCTGTTTTAAGGTCGACTGTTTTGAATTTTTGTTTTACTATTGATTATATCCATTATTATTTTTGGTAGCATTACTCATTGCCGCAGAAACTGCCATTTCCCTTATTGTCCTTGTTGCACAGTACGGGAAACAGAGAGAGGAAGATGAACACTCCCAAATAACCACAAGCTCCATCGCTGTAGCTCTGTCAGCTTCCATGTTAGTGTAAGCATCTCTGTCAGCTTCCATGTAACTCCAAACCTTTTTGCGTTGTCGCTGTGGTCATCTTCCGGAGACAAATCCATCACCCGACGTCGGCACGCTAATCTTTCCGTATCCTCCCCTTCGAACACCGAGAGACGTACGTCCAGTCGATGTCGTTCGTATTAGCGGAGATGTGGTGGAGCTCGGGATGGGGCGGGGTGGCGCTTCTGCTGGTGGTGCTGCTCGTTACATGTGCGGTAAGGACGCTGAACTGGGCGTGGCTTCCTCTTAGGGGACTTCAAGGAGGCGGCGCGCTCCGACCCCATGCCCCTCTCCCACGACAACGTCCCCCGCATCGCTCCTTCCCACCATCGTCCTATCAAAGAATTCGGTGAGCACTCCCGATCGATCGCTTCTGTTTCTGCTGCAAGTCGTTCCATGTCGTCACTGATTCATCCAATACTTAAGGCATACGAAACACAGAACTAATCTCAAGCAGTGAACTGACTGGACTGAATCTTATGCTGTGTTAGACACGACCTATCGTCCCACATCCATGCAGGAAGAACGTCCTTCACCTGGTTTGGGCCTCTGCCTCGAGTGACTCTCATGGATCCGCAGTGAGGGGCATCCTATCCAACAAGTTCGGTCACTTTGGAGGACCAAACACAGGCCCTCCCGGACGATTGCCAGTGACTGGACTCCTATCATAGGAGGATTCTAAACCCCGCTTTCCATCTCGAGAAATTAAAGGTAAATGATAAATCATGGTTCTGTTCCTCTGCTGAATTCATACTAGATTGATGTATACTCGCTTTGCTGAATAATAGACTCTTCATAAGCTTTCGTTAGTTAATTTAACTTGTTGGCACTTGTAGTTTCTTTTGTTTACTAAGTGTTATGAATTATGGCTCATAATTGTAAGTACTTGAACATCTCCTCTTCAGAATGTAAGCTATCTGGTGTAGGTTGATGACACTGTCATAACTGGTAGTGTGGCTTATGGGAATTCTTGTTAGGTGGTACTATTATTATTTCCTAGGAATAAAATTTAGGAAGCCTAATCACATATTGCAGATCATTGTGGAGAGTCATATGAGTTTGCAATGGTTCTTTTACAACTATTTTAACAGAAATACAAATATTCGTTTATTTCTTTTTGGATAGATTCCGGGTTGAAGTGGGAGTAGGGGGAGACGGAGCGTGGGACGATTGTGGAGGGAGTGGAGTGGGGAGAGGGAGCATGGGAGGGGGTAGCAGGAGTGTTAGGGGGAGGAGGTTAGCTATCCCCTCCACTCCCTCTGCCTCTCCCACTTCACCCCCTCTGACTCTCTCGCCCCCAACTTCAACCCCTCCGTCTTTCCCGCCCCCCCACTTCACCCCCTCCCCTCCCCTCCGCCTCCATCACCCTCCGTCTTGGTTACATGTTAAGCTTAGAACTGCTGATCTGAACTTTCAGTTGATTCTTGTGATTATAAATCACAAGAGTCAACTGAAAGTTCAAACCCACGGATCCAAGCTCCACTTGATCAAGATCATTCCAATCCAATCCCACAGCGTCTACCACAAGATTCACAGAACAATGGACAATCGTATTATTCTTTTCATCTACAAATTCAATAACTACCCCAAAAAATCAAGATGTATGTAAAAGAGATGTATACAACCTTAATTCATAGAACGTTTGGGACCACGGCTCTGACCTCCACTTGTAATTAAAATCTTACAGATCCAAAATCCCACAACACCTCCACCACCAAATTCACAGAACGATCAATGATCAGATTCTTCCACCAACCCACAAATTCACTCAAAAACACCCAACAAAAACATCATGCTGTATATAAAAGATACATTTAAACCGTAGGCTTCGAAATCCTCAAAAATATTATAAAGAAAAAACTGAAAGTTCTATCCGCAACTTTGAGGTACATAGGTAACCAAGATCAGGCACATCTGATCCCACAACCCCTCTACCAAGATTCATAGAACGATCGATGGTCAGATTCTTCCGTTCACCCACAAGTTGACTAAAAACAGACACACAGAAGACCAAGCTGCATATAGAAGGCCTTTCTTCAGACTATTCATCACAAGAACCGACTTGAAAGCTCGGACACACAACTACGAGACACCGACGTGACCAAGATCACCGTCAAATCGCAATAAAATCCCACAATCCCCACTTTACAAGATTCACAGAACGATTGGCTATCAGATTCGTTTGTTTAGGCATCAATTTTACAGCAAGAAAACAAAAAGAAACCAAAGAACATTCGGTTTAATAAATGGAGAAACCTATGACTGAAGAAGTTCGATCGAATAACCTTGGCCTGATCGGGTAGAAGCAGAAGCCGATCGAACGTAGGAAGACCAAACGAGATCCTTCTCACCGTTCGAATGTCTCTTCTCCCGCTTCGTCCTTTCTCTTGCAGCCTCCAACCGCACTTCTTTACAGGGAAGAGTAAATAGCTTGGCCGAGGCCTTTTATTCCGTCAGAGGGTTGTTAGGCGGTGAGTTTACCGCACCAATCTCTCTTATAAAATACAAGCCCCCTCTTTTCGCGATAGAATTGGACGGACAAGATGGACTCACCCGTCACAGTCCAGACACCGATCAGGGAAACAACCACTAGACACGCGTCGGCTCATGTCCGAGCGAGGGAGAGCTGCTTTCTTATTGGTCGCCAGTCGGTGGGCCTTGCCAGCAAACAACAAAATAAACAAAGATGGGTGTGACATGAGTCAGACAACACTTGAACCAATATATTATTGTTCACCTATCATTACCTAAGATAAATACAAGGCTATTAGAGAACTTAGAGAATTAAACTAACTACACAGGCAGGATACTGGTCAGTGGAACGTATCATTGCCTAACATCATGATCACATATTCTGTTCATCATGATGGTTGTTCAACTATCTTTTACCTTAATTCTCTCGCATGCACAGCGGAAAGGAATGTGTTCGAGTATATTATAGTTCCGCAGCTGATCCGGTGAAAACGTTGTTTTGTCAAATGAGTGATGCTGATTCGTGCAAAACTATGTCGGAGCACTCCTGTCCACAAATACGCCATCGAAACTCAAGTCAATAATTAATCAAACATATTCGACTAAGTTAAACCGAGGAAGTCTATCCTTTACATACACGAGGACTTTCTTTTATACCGGTCACTTGGAATTGTTATGCCCATTTATTATATAATTAATATGATAATGAAGGGTATGGAGTTCGATCGAAACCATCCACCTAGCATTGAACCGGGATTGAATGACTATCTCCACACGGTGCTCATCAAGGATATGTCTTTATCAATCGATTAACCATTTCGGGTCTAGGTGGTAGGGGGTCGTTGGCTCATTGACTATCTGGAGGAGCTAATACCATGGGTGTCAACCACTTTGGTCAATTAGTCAACTGTGTATTCTCGACATGTCGATCATATGAGATCGACATGTCGACGTGTATTCTCGATTTGTCATCACTCGACCATATTAATTTCATCATATCACGTGTGCTCCACCCCCAACCTCTGTTGCAAATTTGGGTCTCGAAGAAGAGTTAGGATAACGATCTATGTGTGTCGAATAAGCCAACAATAGTGAATTATAGGGATCATCAGGCCAACATAGTCAAGCATGGCGAAGATTATTGGAGAACTCATCGAGTTGACACAATTGGGCATGACAGAGATCGATGGAGCACACACAGAGTCGACATGGCCAAGCATGGCAAAAAGTGATAGAGAATGATGAAGAACGCACGAGGCCAACATGACTGAGCATGATGGAGATCAAATAAGAACTCACTGGGTTGACACGACCAGGCATGGGCTAACATGGCCAAGCATCACATAGATTGACGAAGAATGCATTGAGTCAACATGATCAGGTGTGATGATAACTGACAAAGAATGACAAAGAACACACTAAGGCGACACAACCAGGTGTGATGGAAACCGATGGAAAATGTTGAACACACTAGGCCGACATGATCAAACATGACAAAGACTGATGGAGAATGGCAGAGAATGCACCAAACCAACATGACTAGGTGTGGCGAAGACCGATGGAGACTGCACTAGGGCGACACGACCAAGCATGGTGGAAATTGATGAAGACAACTGATCGTGGTCGTGTGTTGTGCATGTCTCTTCCCTCATCGGACGAGAAAATTCAAATGGATTTGGAATATTCTAACAACTAAGCATGTGTTGTATCTGTTTATTAATGAGTCAACATGACACATTCATCATGTAGCGCTATGTGCACCTACCCAAGGTTATGGCGGATTCAATACGATCTTCACAACGATGTAAATGACCATTGTGCTAAGCGAATCACGCCACGTGTCCTAAGATGTTTCTAATAGCACCATGTGATATGCTATCTTCACGGTGTTTAGAAGCCAAACAAATGGATGGGTAGTTGAATTGTCATCTTCAGACCCTATAAATACTAGCCCTCTACCATTGTTCTTCTTCACTTCTACCCATGGCTAGGACACTCATGGACAACCAACTCAGACTTCCTTCTTTAGTAGATTTAATGTCCTTTTCCTCCTCGTCTAGCATCTCGAACTTAGAAATGTTATCGATTTCGTTACCACCCCCGGTGTCGACTATAAAAAATTTATCCCTTAAAAGAGTTGAATTGACCGCATCGACATGTGCTACCCTCTTGGGGGAAACACATCATGAAGTGTGGCTTTGCCTCCAACGATAGAGTCCTTTGACTTAGACTATGTGGTATTGGTCTCCAACCTAGAGATTCTCCGGGGGATCTATCATATTTTGACCAGGTTCAAGCTAGTATCTGCTCGGTTGAGTGACTGACCTTATGTATCACGTCACATGCTTTGCATAAGCATGAATGTATTGGAGGTAAGACTCTGCTTTTCCCTTCACCCTCTTTTTGTTGAGGCTTTCAATTTTTGAAAGTTCTCACCCACCTAGATGACATCGAATTCTTGATGCTTTCTTATGTAGTTTGTCAAGGAATGTGTAAAGATGTGCATCTCCCCAACATTGACTCTCCGATTTGCATACTATAATATATGCTTTAGGAGGTCGACTTACTTTCTCTCAACCTGATCTCGCTGTAGGGTTACCAATGCTCTGACCTTTTGTAAGTTTAGGAAAAGGGGTATTTTTTTGTTTCTTCCGGGAGCGAGTGACCAATTGACTTAGATTGGTCCACCCATAAAATTTTCAATGTTGCTTCAAGGTTTAGTTAAAAAAAGGGCAATTTCTCTAACTATCTCAAGCCTTATCTAAGTCTACCATCATCCTCCAAATGAGTAAGCAATGGCTCATTAATGTAGGATTAAGTCATGGTAAGTAGTTGGGGTTGTGCTTTTAAGTTGCTAGTCGGACTGTCTAACCCCCTCCTTGCTTTTATAGATATGAATAATTAAGACAGAATCCTTGGAATCTAACCCAACGGGTAGATGCACCAAGTAGGTTATTCATCAGGGTAGAACGTCAAGGGTGCACAAAGAAGAAGAGATTGGCAAGGAGCACTATCCACTAGTTAGTGACGCAAGAGACTATTGGGGTCCCAAGCAAGGTAGAAGCATCCTCCTCCCCCTCTGCCACCACACTTACCAAGCCAATAAAGGTGTGAAGATGAGGCACATCGATCCGGGGGATCCTTCTAGAGAGCCAACTCCCTTCGCTCGAGAGGTTGACATGAGGCTCAACAAGAGGAACCTCTCTAGAACAACAAGCCTCCTCTTATATGTCCTTCTGTGAGTCGGGAGAGATGAATCTCATGTGGTGTCCTCAAGAGTCTTTTCTCATATATTTGCATGAATACCTCTATATGAGAGGTGTTAAGTAGAGTGAAATCCCATTGAGAAGGTGTTTAGTCACTCCTCGATCAATCATTATGTGGCCTTTATATAGGGATTTGCCATTAAGTTCTTTCATCCTTTTTTTACCTTTTTTGGTTCAACCTTTCTCTTTCTAGCAATTATGGATTCAGTTACTATATAGCGGTTCACCTTTATGAGTTTCGAAAATGTGACCAAAACCACGAAGGCTAAAGCCTATTAATGTATCCATTGATGAGGACAGATGGTGTTGGATCAACAACTAAGCAGACCTCATCATTAAATCTTCTTATCTAACTCTGTAAGGATTCCTACTCCTCTTGTCCAAGGGCTAGTAAGGAGGTGGTGGGCTTCTTTAGAAGCTGATAGCTAATAAAATTAAGCTCAAACTCCTTAACCAACTGTCCAAAGGAGAAAATTGACTTTGGGCGAGCTTGGCCAACCATTTATGTGCGGCTCCCCTCCATGTTATTGAGAAAATTTAGAGACATGAGTGAGTCAATTGTTGTGAATAATATCATTCGAGATGTGAGAGTTACAATGTGTTTCAAAGAGTCATATTTTCCTTTGTACATGTTGAGTTAGATTTTCCTTTCAAAGAGACCATAGATAAGACTCCAATTTGTTGATTTTTTTATTTTATCTCCTTCAAATATCTTTAGGCTATTGGTCAATTTTGCTAAGTTAGTCCCGGACCTTAACTAGGAATTTAGTTAGTTGAACGATCAATTCATTGGGAAGATCCGACGTTAGAGCTGGAATAGGGATTTGAGCCAAGGAGGAGATTGTATTTCTTAAGGTGCTAGAGCTTGAGCTAGGCGGGACTCAACTGTCATAGTCGAAACAAATGAGGCGAATGATACTTGTGGAAGTTAGGTAAGCTAAGGGAGATAAAAAGCTGTGTATATTGGATTATTCTAGTCAGCATTTGCATTTGCATTTGCTAAATAAGGGTGTTAAAAACTTTAGTAGGCACAATCATGGTAGGTTGAGTTGGTTATCGATATGGAGGGGGTTGAAGAAAAGCTAAATCTTGAAAAAATCGTCAAAAAAGGTTCGACTCAAGCACTTATTGTGGTGGATTAGGGTTAGCTGATACCTTTACTAATTTAAGATTATCGACATTAGAGGATTCGACATTAGAGCATTCAAAGCCATTAGACTAGATCCATTTAGGGGATTCAACTCCTCGGGATTTGGTTGACTAAGTCCCATAAAATTTTTCTGAGATATGATCAACCCTCCTAGCGCCAATATGTTATAGTAGATTATGATTGTCTGATCTAGAAGTCAAGTCAGATATTCATTTTTGAATCGATCTCATGAAAACGTTGCCTTGTCAAACAAGTGACATCAAATTATGCAACACTACAACGGGGTATTTCCGACAAATAATCTTCGGGACTTAAGCCAATAGCTAGTCGGACAAGTTAGATTGGTTAAATTAAGGGAGTCACTTGGGGGCTCCTTTCTATAGTGATCACTTAAAGTCATTACAATCCTTTATTGTGCAATTTGTGTGATAATAAAGGTCACGAAATTAAATTGACATTGTCGCCAACATCGAAATAGTTGTCTCCACGTGGCGCTCATAGGGGATTGCTAGTTGGTCTTATCAACCGATCAATCGTTTTGGTTCCGAGTGATAAGGGGCTACTGATTCATTGTCTATTTGCAGTTGATGCATCCTCCACGTGGTATAATAGGTGCTGACTATTACGTTCGACTGATCGGCTACGACTACCTGATGTGTCATACTTCAGTTCCATCACATCAGTATGCTTTAGCAAAACTAATAGGATTCAGATACCAATTTCTTGATATATATATATATATATATTAGCGTATCAACATAAAAAAAAAAAATTAGTTCGAGTATCTGATACATCCCAAGGGCAGTATATCAGAGGCAAAACTGTAGAGAGAAAAAATGTATATGCAACAAAAGAAAATTCTAACATATATTATATTTCTAAAATATAAAAATTCTGTAGGCACTGTTCCTAAGATATAGAGCATTTATACATGATAACGAAATTATGTAATTTGATACAGGCTTTCTGTTTCTGACGAAATATTTATATTAAGTATAATCATAGGAAATGACAAAGTGGATTATTGAAAGAAGATACTACCATAACCACAGAAATTTGAGTTTAATTGAACTCACAGTAGGGCTGGCTGCATAAGTACAAGGCAAGACCTGCTGCATTGTGGCATGCTATCCATACTGATTTAGATTTCTGCCAAATAAAGTGTGCCGAGAGTCTTAAACAAAGGGAAGAGGGTGATGTTTTCAGCTGCTCAAACCCTCTTCAGTAATCCAGTCAATTTCATGATGCAAGAGAGGGCAGATCTAAATCTCACACATGTAAATAATGGTGGATTTAAGATTGTTCTTTGTCTCTTCTTATCTGGCAAAGATTTAACCATGAATCAAAAAATAAATTACTAAGAATTATTTTCTCTCTCCACTGCTCTTACATCTCAAAAGGAGGCTACTGCCGGAGAAGGAAAAATCCGAACGTACAGGAAAGACAGCCATGCTTCACCCTCTTTTCTCTCTCGACTCATCAAGCAAACACGCAAGCGCCCTCATGGCACTCACCTGCACCTGCAGCGCCTCGATGTAGTCGGCCGTCTCCTCGAACAGCCGCTCCGTGCCCAGCTCCTCGCCTCCAGGGACCAGCCTCTGCAGCGCTCTGACCCGTGCCTCTACCTCCACCGCCTCCTCCTCATTCGCTCCCACTCCCAGATCTCCCCCCTCCTTCGAGGAAGTCAACGCCTCGCTCTGGCACCCGCAGCCGTCACTTGCCGTTCCCCTCCGGAGGAGGAGGAGGCGGCGGCGGAGTGCGCGGCTCCAGTGGCGGGAGGACCGGGCGAGGCCCATCTCCGCTGCCATCTTTATCCGTCTACTCCTCTCAACGAGGCTGGCGTGGCCGCGCTCGGGCGAGAACGGGACGTGGAGGTCTTGGTTGGCCATGACACGGAGAGTGTCTCGTTGACGAGAGAGAGAGAGAGAGAGAGAGAGAGATGAGGCACAGCAGGCGGCATATATATTTATATGCATAGTAAGCGCTGCGGAAAAGAGAGAGAGAGAGAGAGAGAGAGAGGGAACACGACACTAACATGTGCATGCTTGTAATTCAAGAAATCTTGGTCTTCTCTTCGGTCTACATAATAGTCCTCTGCAATTAACCATGTAAGAAATGGAGGATGTTTACCGTCTTTCGAAGCCCTTAAAGGAGAATCGGACACAGCTGATACCAACAATTGTTCGCCAGCTCAAGGTCAACCTAAATAATTTTACGTTACCATTAGAAGGTTCATAATATCAACTATTCCCAGCAGAGAAGATTGATGTCCAGGAGGGGGACCCATATCTAACGTAACATCCACTGTCACCACAACCTGTAGTGCTCCTCACCACTTTCCACTGTCAGTCACACACAGCTCGCCATGTGCCTACTATGCCATCTCCCACATGAGCCCGGAAGTGACCTGCTCTGACGCTTGTCGCAGTCTCTGTACCAAAACCCGGATCCCCCCTCTACAGTTCGGAGCGCCAGCGGAGCCGGAATAAAGCTGACGGAGACGGGTCATCAGTCGGAGCAGTAGCGGCAGCAGCAGCAGAGCAGCGGTGGAGGAGCAGAACAGGGAAGAGAGAGACGTGGTGGGCACATGCCATCACATGATGCCTCGGACCTATCGCCCATGTGCTTGGCCCCGGCGCGCACCACTTTCGCCGGCCCCACCACGTCCCATAGGGCCTCCGACGCGAACGGCGCGCTAATAGCCGCCTCCCACGCCCTCCCTGGGTCAAGGCTTGGTAGGAGGCGAGCCGTGCCCTCGCTCGTTAGCCGCCCGCCACGCCCTCGCGGGTCAGGCGTGGTAGGAGGCGAGCGCACGGCGGTTGAGAGGGTGGTCAGATCGTGGGGGTACAGTTCTACTCTTACGGTTTGCTGTGGAGTGGTGGCCAAAGTGAAGACGCTTTGGGATCCTCATCTCTGGTTCCTCTGCTGCTTCGGCTTCTGGTTCTGATCTGCTCGGTGACTGCCATTGTTGTTGCGGGCTTGGTCCTCCCCGTGGTGGCTTCCTTCTTCACCGGGTCTGCAAGGCCCACCCCACCTCGGAGACTCTACGAGGAGCTCTCAGCGATAGTGCAGTCAGAAGTTGTCCTCTGGTGGATTTGTCCATTTGCTAAGCTTGCACACAGACCATAAGTAGGGAGCAACTGACAACTTTGAACATACAACATTCCTCTGTAGATTGTCACTAAGTCTGCACAATACACTTCCCTTTGGTTGCTGCCACCAGAAGAAACTATTTCTCCCCCACAAAGGTGGCTGGTTGCTGCTGGGAAGGAGGAGGTAGGTTTAACATATACAATAAGCTACCTTTTCAAAAACCTTCATCAACTAGAATCATGTAAAGATGCTGTTGTTTGCTCCTGTAGTTATTACACAACGATGCACAACTCTCCTTGTCCTCTTCACAGAAGTCCAGTAGCACTTCTACAACCTTCTGGGCATAGCAAGCTCAAGTCAATAGACATCTCATACAAAGATGTGATTGATCTCCCTTGAGACTACCATCAAGGTATTCTGAGGAGCAGCATCCAATTCTTGCGCCGCCAATTACGATGCTCTTTCAGACATGCTTTGCATCATCCCATCTCCTAGATCCAGAATATTTGCCAGGAGAACTTGCGTGCAGGCTCCAACTCATTGATGATCTTCTAAATCCTTTTCTCCCATCTCTCTCCATGTGTCCGACAAGCAACAATCTGTGCACCAAGATTTATCAAGCAAGGACACGATGATCATCTCCTCTTCCTCTTTCAACATCCCAGACGACAAGATCTGTCCATCATGCATGTTGATCAATTTCTGAATCAGTGCCATAGATGTTCCACATCGAACTGAGCGAAATATTTCCCGTGGTCCACCAATCTTCCAATGGCTACTGGCACGAAGCAAGGACACAATCGTTACTCTCTCGAGTGATGCTACTGTCTTGTCCCATGGAGCTTAACTGCATCATCAGATCTTCCATGAACAGCAAAACCTCTATGCATAGTGTTCGGCATTTCATCGAACAATTTCTAGCACTGTTTCTTACCTGCACGTAGTCTGCAATAATGGTACTTCAAGAGACAATCATCCTTCTTCGGCATTTCAACGAACAAATTCCTAGCACGGCCGACATGAACATAGAGCGTCGGAGAAGGATAGCAGGCTAGAGTGCACGCGTCGGAGGGGGTGTTGTCGAGGAGGAACAATTTCTAGCATAGTGTAAAGGATGACAATCTTGATTTCGATCCTCGGTGCATCAGTTTGATCTGATTTCACGAGATCGTATTCGATCAGTTCCCAAGAAATGAGATACAGAGATCATAACTTGTAAGAAATAGATCGAGCAAACCAAAAAACATCACATCCTATCATCTCAAATAAGCTTGTTATTATCAGCCACGTATCTATCTACAATTATGTTCATGTAGATATCTGTGTTTGACACATAGATCAGTATCTATCCACAATTACGCACCAATATCACAGGGTCCGATCTCAAAATTCGTGCCAGCACTCTAGTTCCAGGTTGACTAGGCTTATGGAAGAAGAGTGGAGTCGAGTAATCTGGGTTCTTTGAGCCACTGCCACTGGCAAGCTCTTGCTCCCAGGCTGCAAGAAGCAAAAGATGATCTTAAGACAGATTTACTGCCACTGGCAAGCTCTTGCTTGATCCCAGCCTGCAAGAAACAAAAGATGATCTTAAGACAAAGATTTGCTGCCACCAAAGAGTCCAAAAAGAGAGAAAAAGAAGACAAAGAACCTTAACATCACCTTTCCCATATGATTTAATCTCATGGAACAGTAAAAGTGTAGCATAAAGGAGAGGTTCCCACCTCAACCACCACCCCTTGTTTCATCATCATTATCACCATCATTAGCCAGCCCACACAAGGATTCTTCATTCCACACCATCATCCTCTTCCACTGCTGCTTTCCTCTGCAAACTTCTCCTTTCTGCTCTTTAATACCACCCTATCTTGCGTGCACCTCCAAACCTCCCATCCTTCTTTCACAAGCTTCCTATTATTCTCCATTACACCGTGAAGGAAACTCTGATTCTGTCCTGTCATATATACCGTTAGATGAAGTAAATTAATCCTTTTTACTGCTTAAGTAGACTTCTCTGTTCTCTCTAGAAGCATCACTCTCCTCGAGCATCTGAAACAGAGCAACAACAGAAGAGAAGACAGAGAGGTTGAGGGAAGCCATTGGAGATATGTCTGTAAATGTCGTCTCGTGTCTCATCTTCCTGTTGGGCCTTCTATTCTCCTCTGGTTAGTACAAACTCTCTGCATTTTGACCCATCTCTATGTTGATTGAACAAGCTACTACTTCATTGCCACCATTATCAAGCTTGAGAAGCCTTCACACAATCGGGTTGACAGAGTTGCGCTCACCAGCATCAAGAACCAAACTCTTCTCAAACCTTCAAAAATGAAGCATTAGGCATGGCACCTCATAAGAGGAACAAACTTAACCATAAATATCATGCTTATGTCACTTTTAAGGTTTGGCCATTATTCCTCTTTATCATTTTGTCTTAGTTTTAACAATGGGTAAATTATATTCCTATGACCTCTAGATAATGCAAAGTGAAGAAAGCTTGACAGATATTCTTTAAAACAAACTCTCTTCTTATTAGTTATATTTCTAAAATTGAACTTTTGTTCATCATGTTCTCATCTTACATCACACCCATCAGAAGGGAAGCCACTTTTTGCAACTCTCCCTCTCGCGCATAAGCAGCATCCAAACCAGGAAATTGATCTCACTAACTCAGAAATAATTCGCTAACTGTATATTTAACATAACAACCTTGGATTTTTTTAAACTCAAATGCAAGCCTACAAAAAGTTTGATCCCCTTCATCATGCTTTTCCCATAGATTCTAAAGTATATGTATGGCTTTTTCTTTTGGCAGCAGCTGTTTACTGGTACATTTTTGTCAGTTCCATTTGTTCACAATTGTAGGATGAGATTAAACTAACATTCAATTTTTATAACTGCTTGGAGTCCAATGTTGACTCTGCAGGACTTGCTAAAGAATCAGAAGATGATCAGTCGTTCAGTCCATCTCTTATGCAGAAAGCCAAATCTAATAAAGAAAGCATATTGCTGAAACCTATAGTTTATGAGCCTGAAAGACAATCCAACAGAAATCTACACACCCGAAACAAATTACAATCCTCAAGGACAGTGCGGGAAATGGATGTTGTTACTCCATTAACAACAGTTCCGATGATAAACCCTACAACCACCCCAACTACAGTGACTCCCAACTATAATCCTTTTCCCACAACATCAACTCCATCCATGACTCCAACTACAAACCCATATTCAACTCCAACGATGGCGACCCCATCATCACCATCAGGCCAAAGCTGGTGTGTGGCAAGTCAAACTGCTTCACAGACTGAATTGCAGGTTGCTCTAGACTATGCTTGTGGATATGGAAGTGCAGATTGTTCAGCAATTCAGCAAGGTGGAAGCTGCTACAACCCAGATACAGTCCGTGATCATGCATCATATGCATTCAATGACTACTATCAGAGGAACCCAATTCCTACCAGCTGTGATTTTGGAGGAACGGCTGTGATCACCAATGTGGATCCAAGTAGGTTTGGTTACATCTCACAATTCCGCTACATTTTTAAGCAAACCTTATACATCCAATTCTGTTAACCATTGATGTTCAAGGAATTTCTTAATCATAATTACTTATATTTTTAAAGTCGATAATAATCAAATCCTTCACAACATAAGATGTAATTTGATCATGCCCTATGATGAAATTTGATAGTATTTATTTCATGAGAGAAATTGTCACAAGAAAAATTTCTGCATACAACTTAGTGGTATCAGGTTTCTACCTTAACCTATTACTCAATCCTACAGACAATGATAGGTACCACTTAAGACAATCGTATCATAATGTGACAAAATATACTACCATCTAAGAGTTTAAATATCATAATTCTAAAAGCAATAGTTCCAACTAAAAAAGAAACTCCTCCTTGTATTGGATGTGATGCCACTAGAAGGGCACACTCAATGACACTATAATAGGAGGCACTTGGACTTAATGTATCATCTACAAATCAAATATGTACACATATAGCTTTAATAGCTCCTACTGCCTCCATTTATTTTCTTTCGGATATGCATAATAGACCTAATTACATCTAGCTGCAGCTATCTAGAACTTCTGTTTTATTCTATCTGAGACTAAAGAGAAAAGTAGAAAACATTAAATGTCTTATATTCTAAAAACATTAAACGTATTGTATCATAATACAATACGAATCATGCATTACTCACCATGCAGTACGTTATGATAGTTGTTGATATAACATCTAATTTCTGGGCAATCTCACTGTTTACTCTCACAGGTACTTCAACATGTCAGTATCCATCAACATGGTAAATGTCCTGCCAAAAACTTACCTTTTTCAGTAACATTCAGTTACCTATATGATCATTACAACTAACAAAAAAGAAAAAAAATCTTCCACCTGCATTGACAGCACAAGCTCATCCGTCCTCAACACAACTTATCCTACTGGATCAACACTCTTTGGGTCTGTTCCGCCAGCTACAAGTGGTTCCACCTTGATGTTAAACAGCATAACACCTCCAATCATTGTAATATGTCTCCTGATGTCACTGATCTTCTTAAGTGTCACCAGATAGACATCAAAGATACTCTATAACGAGCCAAAGAAAATGGGATGATGGCCATTGTTTGCTACAGCATCTATGGAAACCCAAGAGAAAAGAGGCAGCACTGGAAATCCAACCAAAAAGCAAAGGAACCCTCTTGGAAACTCATTCTATGGAGTGAGGAAGCTGACCAGGATGTCCTTTATAGCAGAGACAACAGCCAGCAGATTACTTAAAAGTCTCCAGTAGCAGGGATAGTTATAAACAATTTACTTCATTTTGTAGGTACAAATATCATCTATTTCGGTTTGATTGCACTTGTTTCTTCTTATTTGAATAAGTAGCAGTTTGAAGCTTCATCAAACAAATCCCTTGAATTGATGATGTTTTGGAGATTTTCCAAGAATGATTTAGGGAGACTAAAATCAAGAGATACACTCAAGTAAGAACATTAACAAATCCTCAAGCACAAGGTAACTGGTAACTTCTTTACACATCGTGAGTCTATATTCAAATTACTCCTATGCACAAGGCTCTAATCTTGCTGAAAATTTGATTCCTGGGGAGTAAAAATTGTTCCTGAACGGACCATTTGAAACTAGCATCTTTAACCTTAAGGTTACAAGATTCAACCAGATCTATATCGATTACATGCTTTGGGCTTTCCGCGACATCTAAAATGACATGGTGAAGGATACGCACAATAGATGCGTTAACTATTACGAAAGCAAGTTGAAGCGCAGAGTTAGGCGAGCTTACTACACGGCCAAAACGAACGGCAGAAACCCGCTGCTGCCTCAGGGCGACTCTCCGCCGCGGCGGCCGCAGACGGGAGCGAGTGGCCGGAAGAGGCTGACGGTTCTAATCACAGAAGAACCAATTGTTTGAAGAAACAGCAGCAGCGGATATCTATCACACCGATTGATGCTAGCGAAGGCTCGGAAATTGCACGGAGAGGTTGAGGAGTGCTGCCACCCGAGGGGATTAGCTTTGCCGGTTCTGTGCAGCCCACGTTCGGATGTGACGAAATGATGGACCCGCGCATGCAGGAAGGGCCTATATAACCAATACCCATACGGCCCATAATCTAAGATGATTGTGCCCTAACCCCCAAGCCCAAAGTCTTCTTCCCCTCTTCTCCCCCTCTTACCACCACAGCGTCCTCGTCCGTGGCGAACGGGGCAACGACCACCAGCAGTCAGGTGCTTCTTCTTCCCTCCTCCTGCCTTCGATTTGAAACAATTTCTGGTGGATATATGATTCATCCTTTTTTTTATCTTCCGATTTGAAACTTTCGATTCCATCTTTGGGTCTTTTGCGGACATTGAGATAAACATGATCTCCAGTTCTTTGTATACTACGTTTGTCTTTTTGTATTCTCATTGCATTCGCCATCGTATCAGTATCTTTGTTGTAGCTTTCCAGCTCTGTTTCAGGAATCATGTTCCTTGATAGTTCGATCATCTACAGATCGAATGCGCATTTCATGTGACTTCGTTATGGAGAAATGATACAATCAAACCTGTTTAAATAGTGATCTGAAGATCTGTTGGTGCTCAGTAGGGATTATATGTTTGCTTGTCTTACAGGGTATGTGGATGTTTGCTTTGTGACAGGACTTTTGGTATGCATTTGAAGATTAGTGTGCTAATATATCAGATGCTATGCATTTGAAGATTGGTGTCCCAATATATCAGATGTTATCTGTTTATTTAGTCTAAAATTCCTTGGGGCATTTATTGGAGCATCCGTATCTGATTTGATCTCTTTTGAACTTTTCACTGGTGGAACAATAGTGGTAGAAATGCAAAGAGCTCTTCTTTTCAAATAATAATTTAATTAATTTTGCTAGCTTTGTCGATTGGGAGACCGGAAAAGTCTTTGTCGAAGAGATAAAGATACAGTGGGTTGTGGAAGGGTGGAGGAAGATGGCTGCACAGAAGTCGCAGCAGCAACAACTGCCTGGTGATGGTTTCACCTCACAGTTCGGGGGCTTGTCTAAAGCTCAGATATATGACATCATGAGTCAAATGAAAGTATGTTTCGTCCTTTCTTTATTTGATATCCAAGACAAAAATCCATGATCATGAACTTTCTGTAATTATTTTATGCAGGCTCTGATGGAGCAGAATGAGCAACAGGCAAGGCAAATCCTCGTTGACAATCCTCTTCTGACCCGAGCTCTGTTCCAGGTTATCAATCGCTTTGCTCTTCCCCTGCATCGTTCTGGATGCGAGAATATTTTTTTTCTCTCTCTGCATAGTAAAGAATGAATGTGTTGGTCGGCTTTTTTTAAGTGCTTTTAATTGAATTGTAGGATTGAATTGAGCTTCATGTATAGGATATTTAATCATCTCACATTATTGGAGGATATCGACATATGCGGTCATATGATCATTTAGATTCCAGCATGTGTTATTAGTTCATAACGATTTGTTCTTTTATTTGCTAATCTCGTGCTAACTTGCATGCCTTATTTTCCTTTCACTCGACTGGCAATGCAGATGATATCCAAGTACTGAGAACCCATCTGCTTTTTATGGCATCATATCAAACACTTTATGAAGTCTTGTTACCTCAACATTAGTCTGACCATGAAATCATTACTTGAGTTTAATCATACATAGTTTTGTTTGCTAGTAGCTGATTTTAATTGGAGTATTGTATATTTCATACTTATTTATTAATCAGTGACATTGTTCATACTCATCTTTTGACGTCGAAAAGCTTAATTTGCTTTCAAAAGCAAGATGGAAAGTTTGCATCTTATTTGAACACTTTTCAGTTTCTGACTCCTGATTTTCTTGACTCCATCTTTTTGTTTCATATAGAAACTATGTTTTATTCATAAGTATTATGTTTAAGGCTTAAACACTTCATCATTGAAATGGTGGGTTATTTCAGGCACAAATAATGCTTGGAATGGTGCAGCCTCCTAAAGTGGTAATCCTAAATGTTTTTAGTTTAGAATCTACTTTGCACATAAATAGAGACTTAGTTGCAATGCATTAATGCTCTTTTTGTTTCATAGATACCCAATATCCAGCAGGCTTTGTCCCAACCACAACCAGCAGAGTTTAAACAGCCACCTAATATTCAAAGCTCTCAAACACTGCCAGTTGAAGTTGGAGCACAAGGTGAATCTAGTTCATCTCAAACCGTGCTACCAGCTAGACCACAACATCCATCACAACCATCCATTTCCATTTCACCTGCATCTGTTGCTTCATTGACCTCCCAGTCGCAGGCAATGGCAACGGCACTTTCAGCACCACAAATTAAGAATTTTCCAATCGTGCAAGTTCCTTCAGTGCAACCTCCACAATCTTCCCAGAACCAGAATATATCTCTGCCCGCTCCTGCTCATCCACACTACTCAACTCTTTCATCCCATCTGCCTGTGGTGTCTGTGCAACCACAGCAAACTTTGCAGAATCCTGGAGTATTCAGTCAGGTCCTACAGCCACCATTACCACTGCCACCTAGACCAGTTGCAAGACAACCTTTTACGCATCAGCTTCCCCCACAGATAGCTCACTCCGCTGGTTTTCAACCATCAAGTGCACCTCAACATCTTTTAACACAACCCTTGTTTCAGGTCAGTTGGCAACTGGAGTCTTCATGTCTTTTCCAGGAATTGCTTTCATTCTTATTTGCAGATGGGACTAGCTGCAGAGGGTGACAAACTTTTAGAAATTTTCAGTCAGGTGTCACCCCTCCAAGTTCCTTTGTACAAGGACAGCCACCACTTCCAAGCCAGCCACCACCTCAGCATCTTTATCAGGTGCATTTAGATTCTGCTTTTGAACAAAATATTTGGCTGTCTCGAGTGGTTTAGAATGTTAAGCTGTGAAAACAGTCCAAGCAATGTGGCAAACAAGATGTGTAGTGAACATTAACATGCAGAAAATGAACTCTTTTCTGTTATCATTTCAATGTGCTATACGAAAATATGTAAAAAAGACCTGTCGGTGTCAAATTAGAATTTTGTCCAAACATGTGATTTGTATCTCTTGTTGTCTCCTGCATCAACTATGACATTCTGTGTCTAAGACTTTAAAAGCCTTTAAGCAGCAAAACCAACAAATGCAATTGCCAATATTGCATGGTCCACTTATATTATGTACCAAATACATTTTTGGTTCTGTACTTAAATGAAGTAACAGCTTGAGTTGTTATCTGTTAGATTCACATAAACTGTGACATTGTGGAAAAAATGAAAAAAAAATTGTTACATGTATATACTAAAAGTTGTTGCTTTGGTATATGCCAAGTCCTACTAAACAAAGTTGTTTTCTTTTAGCAGGTCAGTTCACATATAGGTCCAGAGTATGGCAACCAAACTGGCACGGGCACCGCCTTGCCAGCTGACAGAGGAGCTCCTTGGGCGCCTGGCCCACCGGAAATGACAAAAGCGGGGACCCACCTTCCAGGACCACCATTGATGGCTACAGGCACAAGTGGTCAGCCACCTCGCTCTTCGGTAGTAGCCCACGTCGGCCTCATTTTATATGTCATTTGCCTGTAATTTGTTGGTATAACCAGAAAAATCATTGATCGGACCTTTCTCTTTGTGGTTGTACAGGTGACACCAGAAATGGAGAAGGCATTGCTTCAGCAAGTCATGAGCCTTACACCAGAACAGATCAATCTTCTATCTCCAGAGCAGAGGAATCAGGTGCTTCAACTACAGGAAATGCTACGACAGTGATGATTTGGGCCTTTTGTTTCTCCATGCACGTTGATCATGTCAAAAATGACCTTGTGACTTGCTGCTTTGATGGGTTCTTTTGGCTGTAGGCGATTTATATAGCTCTGCTATAGTGGTCATTCACCAAAGATTGACCATCTAATGTTGAAATTTAACCTGAAATGGCACTTGATATTATGATGATGGTGCTGTCGGGTCACCACTCACCACCAAGGCAGATTCACTGTAGTACACTGTCATCAGCTGTTATCAACATTTGATTTCATGGATTGCTTTGCTCCTTCATTCAATTGTTGGACTTGGAGAATGCCGCTGTTGTTTAGGTGCGACGTTTACTGTCATTAGAGAGTGCTCTTTTTCGAAGGTATTTTCTTCGGAAATCACATCAAGTATGTCATATATGTATGTATGTAGGGTGAATTTTTCAAAAAAGCTCTTCCTTTTTTAAAATTTTCATAGAGCACCCTTATAAAAAATTTCGAAACAATGCCTCTAACCATATGAAAAGATTGTCCGTAGCCTGCGAGGGCCACCTCTACTGGGCTTATTGACTTAGCTATTGCATGTCTTGCTCGTGACCCTTGCATGAGGTGATAACGATGACTATTCTCTCTAGAGCGTACGATCGCCCTCACTCCTTCCTCGTCGACGATGACTAGGCCCCCTAGAGCGCACGGTCGCCCTCACTCCTTCCTCGCCTATGGTTGACTGCACGAGAGGGGGGGGGGTGGGGGGTTTGCAGGTCACTCCCGTGATTGACAATGAGCGCATGCAATTGCCCTTTCTTCTTTCTCGCCCACAATCAATGGCACACCCCCTTCCTTCCTTAATTAACAAGTGCTATAAATAGGTCTGTTAGTGATGACAAGAGCTGCGAGCGAGGGGAGGGGGTGAGTCTGTGATAGCGACGAGAGCTACAAGTAAGAGAAGGGGCAAGCCTTCGAGCAATGACAACAAAAGATATGAATGAATGTTCGAGATCGTGAAGGAGGGTGGTCGATGAGGCAGAGGCATGGCGAAGTGGCGACTAACAAGGGTAAAAGGGTTATTTAAAAAATACTGTTTCAAAAAATTTCAAAACAAGGGCACTCTAGAAAAAAAATTTAAAAAATATTTTTTTTCAAAAATTCACCCTATATATATATATATATATAATCCAGAATTGACTACTATCTACACATCTGACAACGAGACCAAAGAATCTAGAGGATCCAATCAGCACTCAGTGAAGGAGATTGTTGGAAGCCACAAAGCTTGCTGTGAACCAGCGTGCGCCATGTGTTCGACGGAAACCACAACCGCAAATCCTCCGAGCCAATGAGACGAGAGATATAGATCTCATGGGATAAGGTCTCCTTCTCCCCTTCCCCTTCAAAAAGCCCCGCGCCTCCCTAACTCTCTCATCGAACTCGTCTCCAACTCTTCTTCCCATCTTGCAGCGTGCCGTCCTCCAATGGCTTCCACCATGGCGCTCTCCTCCCCGTCCCTGGCCGGCAAGGCCGTCAAATTCGGCCCCTCAGTCGCCGACGTCCTCGGCGGAGGAAGGGTCACCATGCGGAAGACCGGCGCAAAGCCGAAGTCCGCCCCCTCCGGAAGCCCGTGGTACGGCCCTGACCGCGTCAAATACCTAGGCCCGTTCTCCGGCGAGCCCCCGTCCTACCTCACCGGCGAGTTCCCTGGTGACTACGGGTGGGACACCGCGGGGCTCTCCGCCGACCCCGAGACCTTCGCCAAGAACCGGGAGCTGGAGGTGATCCACTGCAGGTGGGCCATGCTGGGCGCCCTCGGCTGCGTCTTCCCGGAGCTGCTATCCCGGAACGGGGTCAAGTTCGGGGAGGCGGTGTGGTTCAAGGCTGGCGCGCAGATCTTTAGCGAGGGCGGGCTGGACTACCTTGGCAACCCCAGCTTGATCCACGCCCAGAGCATTCTGGCCATCTGGGCGTGCCAGGTGATCCTGATGGGCGCCGTGGAGGGCTACCGCATCGCTGGCGGGCCACTGGGCGAGGTGACCGACCCGCTCTACCCGGGCGGCAGCTTCGACCCCCTCGGCCTCGCCGACGACCCCGAGGCCTTCGCAGAGCTGAAAGTGAAGGAGATCAAGAACGGACGGCTGGCCATGTTCTCTATGTTCGGCTTCTTCGTGCAGGCAATCGTCACCGGCAAGGGCCCGCTCGAAAACCTGGCCGACCACCTCGCCGACCCTGTCAACAACAATGCTTGGGCCTACGCCACCAACTTCGTCCCCGGCAAGTGAGCAGCCTCTCCCACTGCCGCTGCCTGGCACACTTCATCCGTAGCAAGTAGCAACCTCAGTCATATTGATCGAGATTACTGTTGACGATGCAAAATAGTTGTACTGTTGATTTGTACTATGGGATTTGTTGTGCGAGCTAATTACATATAATCCTTTCAATTTGAACCCTATTAGATTGCTAGCTAAAAAACTTATATTGAAAAGCATCTAGTTCTTAAAGCGAAAAATATAATTTTAATATCCCTTTCATTTTCAATGATGAGCAATTAGGTGAGAATCGATACGAAAATGATAAGTAAAAATATAATTTTAATATCCCTTTCATTTTCAATGATGAGCAATTCAGTGAATATATCGTAGGTCATAGAGATGAGTTGGATGGGGTTGGACGAAGATGACAATTGCCCTACCACTTGGATGTAGCAAGAGCAACCACCGTCAAAATACTCGGTGTTGTAGTCACTTAGTTGCCAATGTAGTGACGTTTATAGATCGATGGTGAGGAACACTATGGCTTTCGACCTCTGCCCTCTATATTTCAACTCGTATGAGAAATCGTTATGCACCAATCACACAACTGCAAACTTGGGCTTAATCAACTGGACTTGTTCCTCGCTGAATCGATCCAACTTGCATGAGAAACCATCATGCACCTCCCATCATCGGCCTCTAGGCGACGACGACTTTGAACATCTGAATAACTATGTTCAATTGGCAAACACTCCTCACCATCAACCTCACAAAGGTTCCTCACGGTGACGACTCCGGGCCTCCCCCTTTTCATTGGAGCTTTCATCTTTGTCGACATCATTGTCACCTCCTTCACAAAGGTCATTTTTTATTGTCCAACTCTTCTCCATGATCGACGACATACTCACCAAGCTACTCGTAGCTAGAAACGAAAAGAATATTAAAATTAACAAAAAAATATTAAAATTATCTTTTTTATATCACTTCATCTAGTCCGTGTCATGTTTTCCATCAATACAACCGATAAAATTAAAACAAACTAAGTTATTTATTTTACTTTAAAAACTATTAAGATCTCAATACAAATTTTACACGAACCACAATACTAATAAATCTAAATACAAGAGATAATATATAATTAGCCTTTATTTTATCCAAATAATATTCATGGATTTAGAGTTGAATTGACTTCACAAAAGAAAAAAATCAACGCTCATAAGAACCATACAGAAAATAATTAAACTTGGCTCAATTTTGAAAGGTCGTGCTCGCGATTTGCTAGCATATGGCTAATTTGAGGTGTTCTAGTGGCATGCTTCTGTTAAGAGAGTTCATTCAACTCACATTAAGTCTAAATATTATCAAAGAGATAACGTGACACCTGTACACTTTCTCACAGTCTGAACCACAATTATACATCGCGTAGTAAGGCCATCAGAAAAGCATTCATTAAGCACAATGCTTTCTTCAGGTACAAGAACTGAAATTGCTGGAGAGATAACCAAAAGAAAACATTTTGTTAGTGACTAAGATCAACGAATGTTTGTTATCTTTATCACAAGGGAAAAAAGTCTAGATTAACACACAGCACTACAAGTTAAAACACACTCAGAACTCTAGGATACATGGCCCTTCTTCATCCAATAAGATTAGCAGCCAGTTGAGTACTTCATCGCCACACACTTGGTTGGTCAGTCTAAGAATGCTCCAAACAGTGTATACATGGGATCGAGCTATAAAGACCCTGCAACGTATACTCCAAGACCCAGAGAGGAGTCAACCGCAATGGCTTAGTACCCATGTTGCCAGATTTGGTTTGCTGGCTGAGATTGTGTGGCCTGGGAACCATTCAAATTACCATCACTGGGGCTTTGTTGATGTTCCCGTGATGGACCTCCCTGCGAAAGGTACAAGTTTGGGTACCCCAAAGCTCCAAGCGGTGAAGCCTGTAGATTCTGTCGAAACCCGCTTTGCTGATTGTGGCCCTGATAGTTATAGAAAGTGCTTGCGGGAAGAGCTGACATTGTTCTTGAACCAGCACCTTGGACCCACATGGCAGGGTTCTCATTCTAGTAACAGCCACAATCATTTTAGGTTTACACTTGAAAGTAAAAAATGATGCTATTAATTGATGCAAATATTACCTGCTGCAGAGGCATGTAATGACTCCCTTCTTTGTACTGCAAGCTCAAAGCTTCACCCAATCCAGTTGTTGTGTTAGCAGATGCAGTTGTATGGTTGAGGGTGAAGCCCCCAGGAATGCTAGCTGTGCTACCAAATCCTCCATAAGCAGAGGCTATAGAAGAAACCTGTGGTAAGCTAGTAGCAGATAAGCTACTTTTGAATTGTGGCTGTGAATAACTCATGCCTGCACTGGGCGCAACATGATGAGATTGATGGAACGGACTATTTGCAGCATATGCTTGTTGGAAAGAAGGCAAGTAGGGGTAGCTCTGGGGAAGAAAGGAGTAGCTCATCATATTGGCAAAATGGCTTAGAGGAAGAGCAGGCTGAGAGTAGCGGACAGGAAGATGTTGAGGGAGCGAAGCACTCGTGAGCATGGTGGTGCTGGGCAAGGATTGTGGAATTGATTGAGAGTTGGAAAACACCCCTGGATTCAGAGCCTGCACAATGCATCACTAATGTCAGAGCAATGGAATTCTTCAAATGATAGTTTTGCACAATAATAACAAAGTTAACAATTTCAAGAGTGTAGATTAACTAGATTGATACTAATAACAATTTGATATCAACAAGTTCAACATGGTTACAAGCTGATTTAGTACAGCAAAGTGCCTTCAGGCATATAAACTGATATGTATAACCATAACCAACCTACCACCACCAATGCCAATCCCAAGCTCAGACAAAAAGGTTAAGGGTTGCATTAGGTCATTGACAACCAACGTAAAACAATGTCAGATCTCATGAATATGAATCTTAACCAATTTCAATATAGAGCAAGGCCATCACCCGAAAGTGGCATAAGACACCTTCACCACCTAGGTGTCCCAAATTGTAAACGATGGGCTAGGAGGTCGCCTGGAAACAACCCATCACATTGATGCCCGAATGTGGTGCCAGGTAGGCAAAGGTTCTCCCAATGTTTTGAACCAATGGGAGTAAAGAAGCTAGTCCAAAATAGAGAGTTTACTCCCATTGGTTCAAAACACTGGGAGAACCTTATTTGATTACAAGAAGCTAGTCCAAAATAGAGAGTTAGGTTAGCAACTTGAAATATAGAAATACATTCAGAGAAGGGATTAGAATTAGTAGACACTATGATCAAAAGAAGAATAAATATTATTTGCTTACAAGAGACTAAGTGGGTAGGAGAAAAATCTAGAGATATTGATAATACTAGATTTAAAATTTGGTATACTGGAAAAGTTAAACACAGAGATGGTGTAGAAATTATTGTTGATAAGGATCTTGATAACAATGTTGTAAATGTAAAAAGATTTAAAGATATAATTATGATTTTAAAATTTATGAAAAGATAAGATATTTTGAATATCATTAGTGTTTATGCCTCTAGGGTTGAATCGAATAATGAAACCAAAGGAGAATTTTAAAAAAGTTTTGATTATATCATTCAGGGAATGTCTATAACTGAAAAAACCTATAATTGGAGAAGATTTGAATGATCATGTAGGGAAAACATATGATGAACACAAAGGGCTGCATGGGGGCTTTGGTTATGGGAAAAATGAAGATTGTGGTATGATTTTAGATTTTGTACCTTTGTATGATTTTTAAATACTTATAAGAGTGATCACAACTATAGTCAAATAGACTTTTTTCTCACTATAAAGGTAGATAAAGTTATTTGGAAGAATTGTAAAGTTATACCTGTTGGAAGTTTGACGAATCAACATAGGTTGATGGTATTAGATATTTACTATAGAAAATAAAAGAAGAAAAAGATAGTAGGAAAAGTTACTAGGACTAGATGGTGAAATTTCAAAGATAATAATGTAAACACTTTTAAAAATAAGATGGAAAGGAAAGCAACTTGAAACTTATACGAGGATAATATTATTTTTTTTATTATTTAGACTACGATGACTAATAAAATTAGGAGCTTAGCAAAGGAGATTCTTAGTGAAACTAAAGGTAGAAACGTAATTTTAAGAGAGAGTTAGTGGCGGTGCAAGAAAGTTCAAAAAATAATTTTTTACTAAAATATCATGTTTTAAAGATTGACAAAATTATAAAAATGCGAAAAAAATTAAAAGATATAAAGAATCTAAAAAAGAGGCTAAAAAAACGATTAGTATATCAAGATATAAAGCTTATCATAATTTTTATAATAAATTAGATACTAAAGATAGTAAAAAAAGATATATAGCAAATTGCTAAAGCTAGAAAAAGAAAGTGTAAGGATTTAGGTAAATATTAGATGCATTAAAGATGAAGATCAAATAATCTTCGTTAATGATAACGAGATTAAGGAAAGATGAAAAATTATTTTTTATAAATTATTTAAAGAATATTCCACAAAGGACTTAGATTTAACGATAAATAATAGTGATAGATTTAATAATCATAGATTTATTCATAAAATTAGAGATAATGAAGCAAAAGACGTATTAAAGAAAATGAAAATAGGTAAGAGTGTGGGGTCTAATAGTGTCCCTATTGAGATCTGAAAAATTTAAGAGACAAAGGAGTAACTTAGTTAACTAGCTTATTTAACAAAATTATAAGATTCGAAAGAATACCTGATGAATGGAGAAAGAGTTTCTTAATGTCAATTTACAAAAATAAGAATAACATACAAAATTGTTAAAATCATAAAAGAATTAAAATCATGAGTCATACTATGAAACTTTGAGAAAGAGTTATCGAAAATAAGACAAGGCTTAAACAAATCTCTGAAAATCAATTTGATTTTATGCTTGGTAGATCAACCATAGAAGCTATTTATTTCTTAAGATAATTAATGAAAAAGTATAGGAAGAAAAAAAAAGATTTGCATATGGTTTTTATCATGGTTCTCCTTATCAGTCCATATCAATGTACCGACCAGCTGTTGGTACGATACGTACCGAGTTGTACCGAACCAGACTGAGCGTATTGACACATGGTACATTAAGGCATACCGATGTATCGCTTGTACCGATCCCCTATCGAACTAGTACGTACCACCCATACCGAGCAGTATGCTATGCTATGACAAACGTTGGTTTTTATTGACTTAGAGAAAACCTATGATAGGATTCCTAAAAATTATTATAGTGGGTTTTAAAAAAGAAAGGTGCATCCACTAATTATATAGATGTTATTAAAGATATGTATGATAATATAACTACTAGTATTAGAACTATACGGAGTGTGTCTAGTGAGTTTCCTATCAATATAAGAGTACACCAAGGACCCGCATTAAGTCCCTACGTTTTCACATTGATAATAGATAAACTTACTAGCTACTTATATAATAGACCTTCCTACTGTATATTATTTGCTGATAATATTGTTTTAGTTGATGAGCATCTAAGTGGACTTAATTATAAACTTAAACTATGGAGGCATACCTTAGAAACTGAAGGTTTTAGATTAAGTAGGACCAAAACTGAATATATAAAATGTAATCTTAATTATTTTAGAAATATACAAGAGAATATAGTTAAATTAGATGGACAAAAAGTCCCTTCAAGAAAAAGTTTTAGGTATCTTGGATCAATTATTCAACAATAAGGAGTGATCGATAAAGATATTATTCATAGAGTAAAAACAGAATGATTAAAATGGCAAGGGGCGTTAAGAGTCTTATATGATCATCGGATACCTTTGATATTAAAAGAAAATTTTTATAAAATAGTTGTGAGACTAATAATGCTTTATGGATCTAAGTGTTGGGCAATTAAAAAAATATATATACAAAAAGCTTGTGTTGCCGAGATGAGAATGTTAAGATGGATGTGTGGAGTTACTAAAAAAGATAGGAAAAGAAATACTTTTATTCGTGAACAACTAGGTATCACTACAATAGAGAATAAGATAAGTGAAAATCATTTAAGATGGTATGAGCATATACTGAGAAGACCTTCGATTACGATAGTCAGAAGATACGAAATAATTAATATAAGTGGTACGAGAAGAGGTAAAGATCTAAAAAGACTTTAATAGAAACTATAAATAAAGATTTAAATACTCAGAACTTAACTAAACATATAACTTTTTATAGATCTTAATGGTGACAAAAGATCTATGTAGCCTATCCCAAATAGTTGGGGATTTATGATTTTGTTGTTGTAGTTGTTGTAACCATAACTAGCCTATAACCTAAGTTTGCATAACTTAATGACCGTAAAGGTGCTACGATCAAATTTGATGAACACAGAGAAGATAATGATAATTGCATAATTCAGAACAGGAACCAAAAGTCATATATGTTATAGGTTTATCAATTAGGCATGCCAACTTTACTTAATCGCATTTTGGCTCATCAATGGTCCACAAGCTAGATCCTTTAGGCTTCTAAGTCTTGATATAACTTCAAATAGGGTAAGGATTTACCATAGGCTTAAAAAAAATGATTCTCTCATTTGAAGTTTCGGAAATGAACCTTACTTGACAAATATCATTTAAATGGTTTTAGGTTAACTATAATCATAATCACAAAAATGAACATTAAAATACCCTTAAAACTAGCATAAAGTATGACCAAACTTATGTTCCATGAGAAGCTGATGACCAGACTATATTTTAGTGTGTCAAAATGCTCACATATATGTAGTGGTTATTGGTGATATGCATTCAAAAGACATGTGGGTATATGATGTGGCCATAATTGATTGCTTGATGATTCACCAATTTATCAACCAAAAACCAAACAATTGCAAAAAAAAATGAATAATTTGACTAAAATCTTTGGGATCATGATGATTACCTCCGACATGGAAATGGTAGACCCGCTAATCGATGACAATGTTGTGCTATACCTTGTAGGTATTGACTGGGTGGTGAGCAAGGGAGACAAGGGAAGATCAAAATCCCGAAGTGGCGGAATGTTTGGTGCTAGCATGCTGTTCTGTAGATTATGGGATTGCTGCAAGCGATACTTCTAAAAGTAAGAAAAACTACACACAAACATAACCTTTTCATACAGAGATCAATATATAAAATTCATCAACAGCAAGTATTCAAATGAGATAAGTGGTGAAACTGCAATATCCATGATAAACGTATTATCTACTTATAATGAATCATTCAAAGGCTGCATAAACATATTCTCCCTAATAAGTTCTCCCATGTTGTAAAATAAGAATGAGAACTTATCCATGACCTGCTTTACACAGCAGTTCCAATAGACTATGGTATCTATGGTATCTACAAAACACCAATACTTCAAAAAGCTTGACATATAGGTATTATATATAGCATCAGAAATAATTACTTCTTGGTAAATGTTGGACAATTCCTTGAAATATCTATTCATTACATAATTATCAAAAAAAGGATAGTTCTAATATACTTGGAAGTTGTTTTCCTGAATGTTATATTTGTGACAGTGGACAAGATGAGTATATGATTTTAAATCTGATGGTTGATGTTATTTGCATTGTGAATCAAATTCATAAGTAGATCTAAAAAAACTAATTCATGCTTCATTTACAGTAAAATTTTGGAAACAATACTGAAGTTGGAAGCAGAGTTGAAAAGGGATTTAGGGCAGAAAAACACTTCTGCCTTTTTTTTTGGTTAAAAAAAACTTTGCTAGGATGAGCAAACTGTTGGAATGCTGACTATTGTCCATCATATATTATGATTGTTGTTTTCTGAAAAATAACCAAAGAAAAATTCACATGTTATTTTTTGTTTGCTCCTCTATCCTTAAAATACTCAAAGATTAATTACAAATCATCATTCAAGAAGATTGATCTTATATATATTCTCATAAACAAGTATCTAGACTTTCATTGTCAAGAAACCAGAAACAGGCAAGAGACAAACAAATGATTGAACAAATGTCAGTTTTTGTTATTGATTTTTCAGATAAACCACTGCAACCTATTTACAGTAAGCATCCATGAAATGAAATAAATATCATTCTCAACTTTACCCAAGAAAATCAAACACCATAAAATCATGTTCACACCAGACTATTATATATTAGTCAGCTGAAAAGCAAAAGAATGGATATTAGATTACCATTAAAGTTGAGAAAGGGGAAAGGCTTTGCATTTGTGCATTTCCTTGTAGATAGGTGTAAGTTGTAGCATTTGGCTCTGTAGAGCTTGGAAATGCATAATTAGCCCCGGCTGGAAGGTTGTACTGAATCTCATGTGTAGCATCCAATGGATCATTCCTCACAACTTCAGATTGCGATGCGGAAGGTGCATCGGGATTCTCTGAAACAGTGCCAGATATAGAAGCTTCATTCTCAGTGAGTGTAGTCGTATGCTGCCCATCACTGAAGTACTCATGATTCCTGTCAAAAAACATACACTACCTCACAGACTGAAATTGCATGGAAAAGAGACAAATGTTACTGATACTACCTAACATCCAAATCTTCAGCCACAGGAGGAGGCGTAAGCTGCCCATCACTGTAGTACTCATGATTCCTGTCGAATAATATATGCCAAATCACAGACTGAATTTGCATGGAAAAATAACAAATAATTCTGAAAATAACAAATGATTCTGAGACTACCTAGCATCCGAATCCTCAATCATAGAAGCATCGGCTACAACTGGTGCCACTTCCAAATTACTTTTTAGAGGCTTTGTTGGAAAAGATCCAGAAAATGTACCAGATACAAAACTACCAAAGCTCAGATGTGCACAATCTGCATTTGTAACACGTAGATGATCAGGAATTATTACTGAAGGATTAGCCTCAATAGTGTTTGTGCTCCTCTCCTCATGTAAACTTAGTTGCCCCAAGTTTACAGCAGCTGATGAAATTTGAACTCTGACATCCCCAGCTGGAAAAGAACCTAGTCATGGAGGAAAGATAGACATCGATGAAGTGACAGCAGGATCATGTTTAATGTTTAGCACTCGAAATAATTCCACAAAACAGGAAAGAATCCTCATCTAAGAAAAACAAAGGAAAGAAAGAAGGATCATGTTTAACAGTACAGTGCTTGAACAAACTTCACTGCCTTACCTACTAGAAACAAGGTTCATAAAGGGATTTGTGTCAATGTAGCTAACAATTCATGTACAGGAATTCATTTAAAAGTCTGGTTGGAAGTTAAAACTTGGGGTTAGTCTAGTGTTTGGATCATATCTAAAGAAAATAAATTAGTCCAGATTATATGTTTTTATAATTAACACTTTACAGTTGAAAATTTATTCCTAATAATTGATAAATCAATTCAATAAGCAATTTGATCTTATAGAAAAATCTCAACATCTACTGTGTAAGCAGAAATTTTAGATGAGGTCAAACGCAAGTTGCATAAGTAGAAATGCAAGATGATGTAAAGTGCATAGGAAAAGCAGTTATGTCATCATACAAATATGTACAAAGATATAGTTTTTGAATAAGTAGGCAGCAGATTAAGCCCCCCACCCCACCAACCACCCTCCCAAAAGAAAAGAAAAAAGGAAAAACCTCCATAACTACAGTCTTTCTCATATTTGTGCCATGTATGTGCCGGATATGAAACATGATACTTCTTTAATATGTTTCGGACACTTCCTTTTAAGTACCAATACTTTTACTCTTTTAAGATACTCAAGGGATATTTAATGGTTACTTCTTAAAAGAACTTTGTTTTCAAATTATCATATTTCAATTATAGATAAGACAGATATATTTTTTAATCTTATTTTTAATGAACATCATATAATAAATTGATAAAATTAAAATAACAATCTTTATAAGGTAAGTTGTTATGTGATACATATTCTATAAATATATTCTGATACTATAAATAAAAAAAAGTTTGTTATATATAGTATTATAAAATAATATTTTTTACTGCCATTAGGCATACCATATCAATCCTATGTTTTCAAATTTTGATGTAATGCAAGTTTGTAGCATATCGTACCAGTTACCATATACATGGAAAAACATCAATCCAGGACAGAATTTGCTCTGAAATAATATCATAGTAGGCTGACAAATTCAAAGGCTAAAAGTAGAGAAGTTGAGGCAAAGAATATCCTAATTGGGACAATATAACATTTGGAATATGATATACAAAAATGCAAAATAGGTTAAAACATCAACGTAGTCACCATTCAATTAACTGTCCATTATCAGCTTCAATTTATTTGCAAAATACGTTAACCAATGCTTCTTCCTTCTTGATTAGAAGATGTTAAAGATACTAACTGCTGATCTTTATAATCAGCTATTCCATTGGGTATATTGAATTAAAGATGGCAGCGGCTGATCTTAACAATGCACATCAACTTTGCATTCAAATAATAATCATAGAAGATGACTCAAAAAAATGCAACCAAATCTACCATCTTCTTGATTCAGTAAAATCAACATGAAGAACAAATATCCATGGTTACATAAAAGAAAACAATCCAACAAAAACCCAAATTTTACCTTCAAGATGATCAAGTTCAAGCCTTTGAGACAGGTATGGAATTGAACTTTTCAATAAGCCCTCATTCAGATGGGGAGCATCTACAGAACTATCTACTTGTATCTGCATTCCAGATACAGATGTGACTCTGGATTCCGCTGGTAGGGACTTAAAATTAAGACCTTCCTCCGGCATTTGGATCTCCTCTGAATGAGGATCTATATGCAGGTTACTTCCATCAATGACCAAATTAGATGATGCCAATTCTGATTGAGCAGAGGCACCAGATATTTCTGGCGTCGTTGACCCACTCTCCAAAGGTTGCTCATCAACGCAGGACCACCCATCATGAGAATTATGTTGGCCTTCAGCAGTTCTCACATCATGACTATTCTCAGAAAAATGTGTGGATTCTTGAAAGGACTCTAGTGTTTTATCTGATTCTGATGGCAGAACTGCTGTCAGGGATGGCTTGGCATCATGATGTAACATTTTTGACATGACTGAATTTTGTGCCACAGACCTTTCGCTTCCCACAAGGGGCATGTTAGAAGGTTTCCCTTGAGGTCTACCCATCCTAACAATATCAGCCATAGAAACATGTCCTGGCATCCCTGACCAACAATTTTTATAGCCAGATGAAGATTGCATAGATATACAAATTCCATCAGCAGCGCTTGTTGCCTGTATTGTGATTCCCACAGAAGCAGAATCACTGCAAGAGAATAAGCAATAAGTTAGATTGCAGAAAAATGCATTCAGCACTGCATCAGGTAAAATCAATTGCAATGAGTAAAAAACAAAGGAGATAATAGCCATCAGGTTTGGTTTCAAGAAAAAGAACAAAATCGAACATTTGTTCACAACTTGCAGAATATGACTTCCCAAGAAATAAATACAATTCACTATGAGGTTTGTTGTTTCAGAAGAAAGAATATTGAGAAGACAAAAGCAACTTCCTATATGCTGGACATAATGTTTTAAGCCATTAGAAATCATCTTTGTCAACAATCAGGGAATGCATGATGTTTAAAGATTATTTTTAAGGTAGTAAACTAGAATCAGTACTAGGAGAAAAATCTACAAGGATTTACACATTAGTTTAACACGTTCAAAGAATAAAATCACTAGAATAACCTTAAAATAACTTAAATGAAAAGTTTTTATCCAATTAGTTCCAATGAAAATTTCATCTAGATCAGGAAACATGGAAGTGTCGTCCTATAAAATATCACCTTGGAACTGTTGGCCTTCGAGGAGGATTGCTTGATACTGTGGAAGATTCCGGAACTGATGAGGTGAGAACAGGACTTGTACCATTTTCTTTCTTGTGCATGAGTCTACCTTTACCAGTTCCATGGTCTACCAGAAGGCAAAGATAAAATAAAATAAGCAAATACAAAGACAAATACATCAAATTTGCACTCTCAAGCACATATAGACAGTGAAGTCATAATGTTAAACATCATACCAACAGAACTAGATTGGGAAGACGTAGTACGGCCCCCACGGTCAGTGCTGCTTCTAGCTCCACGGATTGAACTGTTGTTCAATGTTCGAGACCTGGATTCTGGTGGTTCTCTGATCTAAAAAAGAGTGGGGAAACAACAAAAACATGATGCAGAAAACAATGTAAAATTATTTTCACTGGGTAGTTACAAACTAAACATGTCAAGTCAGAAATTCAATAAGAAACAACAAGAAACTAGACAATTTTTCATTAAAAAAAGGCCATTAGCGAAAAGAATTATGGCACAAATAACCAGTTAAAGATCATAAACAATTATTTATGCACACAGCAGACTCATATTCAACATTCCTTGAAAATATTGAATGGTGAAACAAGAATAATTAGACCAACTCAAGGATCTAGAAATAATCATATATGAAGATCATGATGGTGACAGATCCATGAAATGGTTTAAGTAACCTACAAGAAGTACTAAACTTGTAAGTTAGGTCAAAAGCTGCAAAATAAACAAACAGAATATGAATGATGATAATACATCATGTGAAAAGGTTGGTTCCTGGTGATCTGATGGAGTTAATTCATAAACAATGTATGCACTAACCTCCTTTTTCTTATCACGCTTGCTCTTCACCTCATGAAAAGTATCTACACCATGAATGAGCAATTAATTCGATGTAAGTCCACTTGATGTTATACACATCAATGCACAATTTGCAGAAACATTTCATTAAACAAAATTAATGCCAGTAATAGTGGACAACAAAAATTGCTCTAGTTCATTGACAAAAGCATGAATGGTAAGAGAAACATACACATAAAAGAACATAATATCTGTGACCAACCATATTGCATAAAGTGCTTACAAACAAATAACACATCTGGAACAAGAGCAAAGACAAAGAATCAGTAGCCTACAAAAACTTAATATATCAGTCCTGCCCAGCTCTAGAAGCAACTTGGCAATAACCCATGTTTACCTAATGTTCATTGTTAACGTACATATATCCAATCACCTCTCATTCTAGTGAGCAAGAAGTATTCCATAATGTTGAAACATGACACCACATAGACATAACCACTTACTGAACACCAAAAAACAATACAAAGACAATCTCTTGCATGTCAATGGAGCTTTCACAAAAAAATAAAATATATAAATAAGTTCAAAATTTTCAGAAACAAAGGGTCGAATACAAAACAGTTGGACACAGTAAAATTTAGGGTATATAAACCCTAAACGAAGACTGTCACTAGAATGATAGTAGCAGTACTATGGGAATATAGCTGTTCTCATATATTTGATCAGGGTCACAAATGCCAGGGCAAGTTAACATTCTTAGGTAAACATAATAATTGTTTTCAGATAGAGGTCACACTATCTAATGAATACTACCACAAATAAAATACTACCTGAGAATGCATTTTTGCTTAGCAAGTAGAAAAAGAATCACAATCCTACTAATAAAAAAATCACATAGCATATGACGGTCACTAACAAGTACAAAAGCAAGTTGTCATGATCCCAAACACAACCAAGGACCCTAAACACATAAAAATGAGTCAAAAAAACATTGAGAAAACTTCAACCTTACAACAAATAAACAACTGGACTGTCCCCACCAGCAGTAACCCTGGAAACCTATAATTCAGTATCATGTACAGCATGAAGAAGATGCTTTCTTGACAAGAAATTGCCAATATCTATTCTTACAAAGAACCAAGACCCAGACCACAAGCCAACATCAGAAATTACATAATGAAATTTCTACAAAAGAAACCACGATAGATCATAAAATTATAAGAGCTTGTATTATTTAAGTGTTATGAAGTGTTAAGACCTATATTAATAACAAAATAAAAGTGTTCCCTGTATATATCAGTGTGCTAAGAAAACCATCCTGCATTGTTACATCACAGGTCAGGGCTCCATCGAGCTAAAGCAGTACTTTGAAAGACATTTTCCATCAAGATCCTTTCCTCAAGTAGAGGATTTTTGAAAAGGCACTTTCAACGCCAAGCCCTCGAGATGACATTGGGGACTGGATAAGTGGACACTGGACACAGAAAATTACAGACTCAGAAACAAATTACTAAGAATCCTACCAGCAGTGTCACCCTACAAGCACAAAAGCAACCAAAACAAACCAAATAATATTGAGCGGTTTAGTTTGTAGATCCAAATCCATGAGGAACTTCTCCTACACCTAACTTCTTGACAACAAGAAGCTGCCAAATGAAAGAAATTTATGACAATATGAGAAAAAAAAAGTTTGTACAACTTAACAAAAGCCACTTTTTGTTAAATCCGAGAGGCAAACTAGAAAAAGCATCCTCAATGTCTCGATAATATCAAAAAAAACCAGAGATAAATTCAACCATATGTATGGCATCCTTCTTCTTAGCATCCGCTGGCATACAGCAGAAACTATAGACAAACTATAAACTACTTAGACACCCCTTTACATATCAGTGCACCTATAGAAGTTTCATAGCTTAGAGCCAGAACCCTGCTAAGGCTTCAACATGGATAAATAGAGGTACATAATATGAATAAGCAAACCAAATTTCAAAAATTTCCGAATGAAAATAGGCCAAGCTTTAAAAATTTAAAAAGAAGGCTAAAATTTCAACAAAACCATCATTATTATTTTCCATTTCATTGGTAGTAAGATTGTGTCGTACTCGTATCATTGCAATGGTTCCCAAGGCTCATGATAGATAATAGAAGTTGGGCAAAAGCCACATTAACCTAGATACTGAAAGTTCAATTAAAACATGATTAAAACTTGTGACATTATAAAATGACAAACTTAGGAAGAAGGAAAAACTAACGATTCTCAGTATGAATAAAAGCAATTAACAGATCATCAGAGTATGAAAAAAAAGAAATCACAAGCAGGAGCATCTGAAACTAAAACTCATGTTAAAAGATAAGAAAAAGTAAAGAGAAAAATGAAATCACCAACCAGAACTCAAACCAAAGAGCAGGGCTTGTGATATGTTAAAAAAAAGTGATTCTTATCTACCATCACTCTCTTCTTCCTCTAGAAAAGTAAACAAATTTCCACAGGAACAAAGATCAAGTTTGCTTTCATCACTACATGATATTTAAAAAATCAGAGAACAATATTTTCTTCTCTTCTCTTTGTTGTCTCTTGTTCCACTTATATTCATGTTTCTTCATCAAGTATCCAAAAAAAAAAACACAAGGATAGGAGGCATCATGAGGAGGGCAAAAGGATTGGCCATCTGATTTCAATACCCTACTCTCCTTGGATGAGCAGGGCTCTTTCTATACTCCCCTAGTTAAGTAATAAAATCTTACTTTTTTTCTGAAAAAAATATATAGTAATAAGATAAAACACTGGTTAGACAGATAATCTTAGCCACAATTGCTATAAGCGACGCAACTAAACAAGGCCTTCTAGGTTCAAATACCAGATGTATCTAGATGCTACAACATTGATGACAAGCGGCACAGGTAAACAGAACCTTAACGAAATTTTAGGGCAGTATATAAAATTCTTTTGTTTTTGTGTTGAAAGAAGTTACGGACCAAATAACGGCATCAATGTAACAGATAAGAGACTAAGAAAAAGAACATGACATCCACAATTAACCCTTTTTTACTAAAACAAGCATGTGCAAAAGCAAAACTGCATCTTTTCCCCCCTCAGATCAGAGGAGAAACAACACCACATAGGGCATATCTCCACCTAATTACCCTTTCATCTCGAACCCAAGTAACCACCCAAAAGAACCACAGATGTCATTTTTTTATCACACGATTTCATGTAACAGGCAGAAGAACGAATTAACAGCGAACAAAACGAAGAGGAGGAAGATGGAGAAGAGGAATTTTGAGGAGGCGGGAACCTTGGGAGAGGAGTCGGTGGATGGCCTCGTTAGGGTCCATATCGCACTCCCGGAGCATGGCGTAGATCTCCGGCTCCGGGCAGTTCACGATCTCCTTGAGGCTCTGCACCAACTTCCTCGACCCCGACGGGATCGGGGCCGCCGTCACCGATGCCGCCGATCCGTTCCCCCTGCTCACCGCCCCTCCTCCGCCTCCGCTCCTCATCCTCTCCTTCCTTCCTTCCGACTAACTCTTCTCCTCTCCTTTCTCGCAGTCGCAAGAGAAAAAGCAAAAAGGGGGCGTAGTAGTAGCCTTATACCGTCTCTCCTCTCCTATCGCGTCTCGGCGGCCAAAACCCTCTTCGGTTCGGCTTTTGTATAGATGATATATATACACACAATAATAATGTTAAGGTTATGCTAGCAAGACAGTAACCGGGAGAGAGGAATAGGTTTCTTTATGTCGTAGTCGTGGTCGGTGTCGTTTCTTGAGGTAGATCTGCAAGTCGTCTATCGGCGGACCTTCACGATTGCAGTCGCGAACCAGGATATCAATCATGATGGATTTACTCGACCACCCTGATTACCTCAACACACGTATTTGTGGTGTATAAGTATACACATGACTACTTTGTTTCCGACTACCATATATATATATATATATATATGATCAATTTTGATGGTAAATTTTATGTTAAGAAACTGATCGAACCTAATCTAAAATTGACGACACTCAATTAGACTTTATGCCTTAGTTTCGATTGACAAAATGATTTACAAATGGCTTTGACCAACTACAACGCATCGAATGAATGGATCATACGATTCCACCCAACCAAGATTAGGTCAAGTCATCCTTCTCTATTAAGATATCTTACTAAAGAAGATTGTACTTTATAAGACCCAAAAATCATTATTGCTTGCTATTGACCCTAATAAATAGAATAGTGATAATGTCATTTAGTCTCATATTGATTGAGAAGTATAGAAACCATTGACTCGTAAGTCTATTAGGTCTTTCTTATTTTTAAAAGTATTTTTTAGAACTAATATGCTTTCAAAGAACAAAATTGTGTAGAGCAAACGATAACATCCAATGATCATCGTCAAGGTTACTCGTTGTGTATATATTCTAAATTTTACTAACATTAAAAGGTAAAAATAATTTTAAATAGCATGATAATTCCAATTCTAAACATCATTTGAAATTCGAGTGTCACCGACAATAGAAGGATTCTTAATATTCCCACTATATCTCTTTTAATATTGCTTCCATCTTCTTTAAAACAATAGGAGTATAATTTAGTTTGTATAAATGTTCTAGAGAGAGATTATCTTATCATGTAAAAATGTATCTCGGACATAATGACTCTTTCAAATATGTTTAGACTTTTACGCGGCACAATGTAAAGACATAAGATAATTTATTAATTTTTAGATATTTTAATATTCAATTTCGTGTATCGGTCATCTATGAATTCAAGAAAATGTTTTAATGAATTCAAACAACAAAAAAATCCATATCGAAATTTAATCTTGTCCTCTTTCAGCTAGTTTTAGTTTGAAAAATCATCTAAAAACTATTTTATGAAGAATAGGAAAATGCATGCACATACATACCCTAAACCTCTCTTCTCTGAGGAGAGAAATTAATTTAAAAGATTGGGATTATAGGAGTGCCTAATTTTCTTATTTTTTTCCATATTTTTTATGATTTGACTTGAAAAAAAAATAAAGAAACAAAATTCACACACTTGCAAATTTGTTCATTTAAGTTTGTGTGTTAAAATTTTAAATTACATAAATAAGAGTCAAGCTAATAATATGGAAAAATAATACGTCCATATCGGAGTGCTATATTAGTGCTAATTCATATCAAATCAGACACTTAGTCAATGCAACATCGATAATTCATATAACTCCTTCACATTTGAGTAAAATTTAATCTCATAATGAAATAATTATCCATTAAGTATAAGTAACTATATATCCCATTAATAAAAGATTCTAAGGTACGCTCATTTAACCCCAAAAAAAACATCGATCTTAGTTTTACATGTCAAATGATCAAACCCTGACTTTGACCTGATTCCGATCTTACGACAAAGACAGTCTAAAATGAGTTTTAGTCTTTCGTATGGATGGACGATGCAAATAACCAAATCTGACTTTAATACTAATTAATATTAATTGGACATCAATCCAACCCCAAACATCATATGTAATCCGATCGATCGGAAAAAAAAAATTTAAATATATATAATCATTTAAATATCACACCAAAATATATTTATTGTTAACAATATAATCGCCTCCTGGATGAAATAAGATCATCTCGAGGAGACGTATAAGACTGGTGCAGGCATGGCTTAATCATCAGTTTCCTGCATCAGCTGCCTTGCTTGCACGTCTCTGTCGCTCCTCCTCCCTCATGGCCTTGGCCTTGTTGAGCTTCGCAACGTTTCGCTGCCTGGCGTACCACTTGCCCAGGTAACGGAGCTGGCGAGACTGCAGGGCTATGATTCTGGCCGTCGAGCTCCCCTCGCTCAGAACGATCTCGTAGCCGTCCCCGTACGAGCTCATGCCTTCGCTCAGCAGCTGCCAGAAGAAGCCGCCCGCGGCCGAACCACCGCTTCTGGCCGACCAATATATCTTGGAGTACACGGTCTTGAACAGCGCGTCCCTCTGACCGACGCTGAATCCGGGATCCTTGGACGACTTGCCGAACTCGGTGACGAGCAGCGGCTTCCGGAGCGCGTCGCGGGCGTCCCGGATGTGCACGTCGATCCAGTTGCTCAAGAAAGCCAGCTGCGATTGATCGTTGGAGGCGGACAACCTGCGGACGACACAGAAGGTGTTTGTTCTTGGTGATGATGAACTTGAAAACAGGGTCGATGTGCAGGATTCTTCTGATGGCATTATCGTTACCATTGATCTGGGTAGACATGGATGGTGGCAAAATCGATGTTGGGAATTCGATTGTTGGCGATGAAATCGGTTCCCACTTGCAGCAACCTGGGATTGAATTGCTTCTGAGGTGATGATGCCCCATAGAACCCTTCTAAACCGGCTTCCAACAAGTGATTGCTGTCTATGGACTTCACATACGCAGCCATCTCTGCAATCCATCGCTACACGAGAACCAGAGCAAGAGTAATTATCTTGAGCTAAAGTTAATGCTCGTGCTTAACAGCAATCCAGAATACAATTTGTTTGTTTGCTTGCCTGAACACTGTTTCCTGACCAATCCGATTGGCATCTGGGCTCGTTCATAAGCTCCCAAGCAAAGATTGTTGGGTCGTCCTTGTAAGCAACTCCAGTGATGGAGTTGACTCTTGTGAGAACAGTCTAATCGACATTCAAGTACAGAATCAAGCTCATAGTTCTGTCTCTACATATATGAAATGATGGAGGAAAGAAGGACTCTTGAAGTTTCGAAAAGGTTTGTCTTCTTCTTACCTTGACATGATTCTTGTAGAAACCTCCGACGACAGGATTTGTGAAGAATTCGTCATCTGATGCGATGTACTGCCCCTGATTTCTTGCCCATTGGACATACTGCTTCTTCCCTCCAAAGGTGTCGTAGTTGTTTGCCAAGCTTAAGATGAGCCTAATACCATATCTTCTGGCCTCGGAAACCACAAAATCCAACCCCTTGAGTAGATGAAGTGCATGTTAAATCTCTGGTTGTCGAAGGACGATTGAAGAAAGAACAAGAACAAGAGAAGGCGATGGATGATTTGATACCATGAAAGTTTGTCCATTGTAGTGGCCTGGGGAGTACTGCAAAGCATTGCCCCCTCCATCACTGAAAGCCCAAGTTCTGGCCACAAGGAGGCCATGGTTGGAGGCCTCTCTGAAGGCAGAGGAGACCTTGCCTCTCTGAGATGGATCTGAGGCCAGAGTCATGAGCCAGTAGGCATTGAATCCATTCGCAAAGAAGGGGTTCCCGTCGAGAACAAAGTTCAGACCCCTGGTCCTGACGAAACCCCCAGCCGCGTCAACATGGTGTTGTGGACTCAATAAAAGCAGACAAAGAACAGCCAAGAGGCTCACTCCCTTCATCACCCTCCTCTTCCTTCTTCCACCACTCGAGAAAGGGCGTCTCAGAAGGAATGCCGGAGGAGGAAAGCTTCGGTATGTGGATAAATGGTGTCTTCTCCCTCTTCATGCATGTGAGGGTGGCCTACCACTCCACCAGCACCGCTGAAGTTACCTTGAAACAAGGAACATTATGAGGGTTACTGTGAGAGCATATGCAATTGCACGACAGGCAATTATTTACCGCTTGCTGGATTCGCATCTGGAAACAAAAGCCACAGACACATCGCAGGTGGGGCGGCAAACATGTTGCTTGTCTTCCGAGTGAAGTACTCTGTAAGGATCGACTGCAGGATCCTGATCTGAGCACGGATTCGTGGGTAAATGTCAGGAAAGACTGTGCCAGCTTGAGACGATTGGCCAAAGAAATATCCTTCACGAAGGGAGAGATCAGGAACGAGAAAGAGTCTAATCAATCCATCCCCTTAATCAAGAACAAAACAAGATGCCTGCAGTCATGGGTCTTGTTTGTCCACAAGCTTGACTCTCTCTCTCTCTCTCTGTCTCTCTTGTGGTCCTCTTCATGGCTTGACAGGAATTAGCAATCACGTAAAACTTGCTTTCTCTCTGTTGTAGTTTGATGCTCACTGATTCTACAGGGTTAAGTGGTTTTTGTTTCTTTGCTTTGAAGGTAGGTTTTGAATTATCTTTTTCTTTTTCTTTCTGCTTTTTACGTAACAAGAAGGGCAAAAGCCTCGTTCTGTGAGCAAAGAAAATGATTCTTTGCTTCATACGGCTCCTTTCTTGGGATGTGTGGGCTTTACAATAGCCAGAATTCTGTTTTAATTTTTTATACGGAGAACTCTGTTTTAAGGGTGGGTAAATTCTTAATTCTATTCAAATAAATTGAGAGATTTAAATTTTTTTGGAGAGAGGATAGAGTAAGACATTTTGCATGCTCTTAAGGGTTGATAGAAGAATCAAGGGTATTCTCTAGTAGATTCTAGAGGATTGAGAGAAAAATTTTCGGATTTACTTAAGAAGGTGTATAAGGGATTATGTTTAAGTAGAGATAACTCAAAAGTCATCAATTTTTGAAGAATTTGATTTGTGATTCTTATATAATAAATAATTATGCTCCTGTGAGTAATTTTTTTTTTTTTTATGTAGGCGACGAACCACGTTAATTTTATATCGACTATATGGTATTTTCTTGATCATTAATTTTTACTATTTCTTTTGGGTTTTGGTTTTTCTCTCCCTTCCCGACAAGTGATATCATAGTCCAAAAAATTTGATAATTAAAAATTCAATAAGGATGTAGTCAATTGTTATTACTAGTTTTATTGTGTAAAAATTGATAAAAGAAACAATTTCATCCTATGAGCAATGAAGATTAAGAGGAGCTTATGGCAAAGTTTATGAGCGCTATTCATCTTTAAATTTCCAATAATTAATAATATTATTGATTATGATTTTATCATAGTTATTTGGGATAAATTAGAAAAACTCTAAAGGCTTAACTAACAAGTTATATCTAAAACGAAAATTATGTAGACTGAGGATAGAAGAAGCAATGACTTGATAAAACATTTGAGCATATTCAAAAGAATATTGAATCAACCGAAGAAAATTGATGTAAATATTGATGAAGAAAATAAAGTATAATTATTTTTTATATTTGTTGTCAACTATTATGACAACTTTATGAAGATGATACTATGTGGAAAGGATATGATGACTTTGGAACAAGGTAAAGAAACCTTAGTATCACATGCTACTAACAACATGAAGAATAGTTATGCAATCCTAGATTTGACATAGGCCACACTCCCGTTATTGTATGAACCACAAAATGATCAAGTATAACGATCCCAAATGCCCATTGTAGAAGGGGGTGTATAGGTATGTACAAACAACTGAATAACCTAAATCTAACGTATTTGACTTATCAACTAACTTAAGCTTTGGAGGATTATTGTCGAGAAGGAGTTCATCTTAAAATCAACTCGAAAAAGAAACTAGACTATATCCGAATCAATTTTGAACTCAAACTATCAAATATTTCCTAAGAATTGCTATATTCAATTTTGATGCTTTTGGTTGTGTGGTATAATATAATATGAAGCTCAAAGATGGTGAACACCAGTTATTAAATAAAAAATTCTACCTAAACTGTCCCGGAATATCACGTTCTCTCTGAAATTATACGTTAAAGAGAAAAGAATACGTTTGAGGAAAAAAAGACATAGAACCACATCAAGGAAATATACTATATTACGAGATTTCTTGGAGCAATTTCTTCGTGCTTTGCTGATGCATTAAAGTTTTGATGTCTCTGTTCTTGGAATCAAATGTCATTCATCAAACAAGGGTTGACCATAAGGGATCTATGTATAAAGATACCTTGCAAACTGGTGAAACTATATATACAATGCCAATGAATTTGAAATCTGAGATGCTCTTAATACCTCGAATATGGTGACACATATGGATTTTAAAGGATGCGTACCAACACGAATCATGTCCCCGAAATTGACTTTGGAGAATAAAAAGAAAGAAAAAACAAAAGGAATATTCCGTTTCCTCCAAAACGAGCCGTGTACGCACCGCCACGACACTATTATTAACCCGTTTTGGACCGCATAAGCCAATCGGCTCCAAATCAGAGCACACTTCTCACTTGCCATCCCACCGCGTTCGCTCTCGGATCATCGTACGACAGTGCATGTGCGCGCACATGCCCCGTGGGCGCTGTCATGTACTTTAAGCCGATAAGATTAAGCGGGAGACGATAGAGCAGTGCACAAAGAAACTTCATCTCATATCGGAGTTGCCAGATATATGGCGTTGGAGTCATCTGTTGTTTCCCTCCTTCCTTAAATCATTGATAACACAACAAAAGCTATGGGGGCCAAACAGCTCATTCATGGCACACATCGTGAACCTGTACCACTAAGTTTTGGATGAGTACGCGGTGCACCTAACGCTCATCCATGCACGCTCGCGTCCCTGTCGTTGCCTACTTCAAAATTAAGACGTAGGCCATCGTGATTGGAACGGATTAAGGCAGAAAAACTAGATGTATGATTCGAATCATTGAAATTTACCTTTGGATAAAGTAGAATTATTCGAAATATGTTTGGGAAGGTGTAAATTCCCGAGCACTTGATGTGCGTGAAGTGAGGGATTCCTGTCATGGTGGTGTGGTGGCGTCATGCAATGGTGGCGCAGATTGCGGAGCCGACGACACTCGGTGGCTGAAGGCCTTCTTCAGCTACTGCAGCGAGCTTGTTCGTTCGATTTGATTGGTGTCGGTGAAATAGTGGTGTCTGTTTCAGATCATTGGTCCTCCACAATCAAAGCATTAATTGAAGTACATAAGGAAGAACTATATTTTGGCCTCAACACATATCATGAAATAATATTTTGCGGGGTAGGTCGTCGGTCCATTCTCCACGAGCCAACTGTAGCATTGACCTTCTAATGCTGTAGAGCGACAGGGGGGAGCTTGTGAGATGAATGCCATCACATCCTTATTTTTTATGGTGCAGAGACTTGGAGAGACGAGAGACTTCTTGGGCACACCCTTCTTTCTCTCGATGTCTTTGCCTTGGTCATGGTGAATTTACAGAGCAGGAGAAGACAGCTTTTGGAGTTGGAGCTACCGGTTACTTTTTAATGGAGAGGAAAGGTTCACTCCTTGAGGAGATGGATTAACACTGTAGTTTTCCTTGCCAATGAAGCATTGAACAGATGTTGCTCATATATGTGCTGTGTTCAGCCATGATGACATATGGCAGGTGTACAGTGGCCTAGGTAGTAAAGGAAGATGATGATGAAGCCTCCACGATGCTGCTACTCTTTTTTCCTTCATTTTTGGGAAAAGTCTTCGCAGTACTACTGGTTTCATTATCCTCAATTTAAATTTCATTCGATCAATCCAGAATTTATGGGTTCTGTTGATCATCATACTAAGACAACTTTTGGAGTTCAGCAGCCTCATACAATCAGCTCACTTTGTCATCTCCAGCTTTGATATCATTATATCAGTGCTTCTTATTCTTACATATCAATTTCTCTGATCTATGTGGAAATGGAGGCTAAAATCTACATTGTTGTAATTTCTGAAGATTGCATCTGCAATTGCTTTCATGCACCTATCATTAAGCTAGGAACATTCTGCCCACTGAAATCATGCATGCAGTATCTTGATTGCCAGAGGAAGTCTCTCTTACCTCGGTTCTCTGTTCACTTGCTTGTGTCATCAGTTATCTTGGAGATGCATTGAATCTTACAACAGGCTGGCTAAATTTATTCCACTCACAGAGAAATCAAGATAGCATCTTGAATGACTAGAAATCAGAAAAGGGACCATAGTAGCGCTGATACGTACTCGTAGAGTGGAAATGGAAGCAATCCAAGCACTGGTTTGTGGAGGTCGACATGAGATGATAAGGATTCTGATCACAATCAGCACTCCTTTGCAGTGCAGATTACCAAGAAAGTTGCTCTGAACTTTAAACGAGCAAATTGCTGCAAGATGACGGTTCTTCTCATGGATCTTGGACTTCCACATCTCAGAGACAAGCAGAACTTTAGGTATTTGGCACAGATCATGGTAGGCTCGACCACTTCATTCCCGAGTCATAGGAGGAGAAACACTCCTTTTGCTCTAGTTTCGATGTCCCAGGGGACCCTGTTTGCACTGCATGAGCAACCGCATGAACGTATCACCGCCATGCCACTGCTAAACTAGCCGTGTAATCTTGTGACTTGTCTGATGAGAAGAGCATCTGCAGTATACCCTCGTCATGCTGCTTCTTAGCCCTGGGAATCTTCTGTGGTGCCTCTCCTGTGTTTTTAATTGGTCTGCAACTTGACAGAAGCACTCACTCTCTCGGATCTTAGACAATGTCGAACAGGCAAGGTGCATGGCATCAACTTGCAGTCGGCCAGGATCAACATGGTCCTAACTCCACTCCTGTGGCAACTTGCTAAAAGTTATGTTGAGGAATCTTGGCATGTGGACGATGAACCAAAGCAGTTTTCATCTCAAAAGATACCCTAAGATATTTAACAGTGGAAACAAATCTGCTTCGAACTCTTACTATTGTGTTTTCCTGCTCTTACACCATTGGAGGAAGACAACACCTCAGATTATACATGATGTCATCGCCATATGTTATCATAGTTGCCAGAAAGCTAGGAAGATCAATAATACTCTATCGATCTTTATGGACGAAAAAAGTCGAGATCAGATCTGTCAGTTCTCCACAATACAAACAGATTTTGATGAGAGAGTTGGTATGTAAAACAAAGCATATTGGTCACTCCGCCAAAAAAAAGGAATCATTTTATGACCTGAGATCTTAATCTCGTTCCTTTCCATTTCCAATCTATCTCCCAAGATTCGCTACTGAACTTGAACCGATAGATAATTTGATATCACCTTGGCAAGCTTTCAGAAAGATCAAGAACAGCCACCTGATCAGCAGTTGTATGACATGCATGCCATGGAACGCTTGCGAGCTCCTCATCTTTCTAAAGCATCTTGGTAGAGACAGCGAACACAGAGGGGAATCCAGTGGAGAAGGGAATCTCTTCGCGGTAAAATAAAGGCTTGCAGGCCACATGACCTCGTCCCTTGGCCCGGGAACGAGGGAGACAGATAAGGTCGATTAGATACAGCAGAGCGCCGAGGCCTTCTCTAAACGGAAAGCAACAGCTGGGTGTCATTCAGTTCCCTGTTCTTTTTGTACAGTAGCATCTTTATTGTGATCTTATTCTTATCACAGATCACGAACATGAAGAGGCACAGATGCAGATGCTGTACTGTCCTTTCTCATGAAAAGAACCAAAAGTTTATGATACTAACAGCCTCTGTTTCCATCCTAATTAGGCAGTCTTGTGGTGAACTCCATGCAATTTGCATTCAGTATGTCAAGATGATTACAGAGAAAGAAAGAGGAGAGAACTGTGGGAAGGAAGAAAGCTAAGAGACAGAAGAAAAGAACATATCCTTTCTACTCCAAAGAAGTGGGTTGTGATTCTCCCACTTCCCCGCACACAACTTTATGTATTCTTTTCACGGTCTTTGTGGCTGTGAGAGGTCCGAGGCATCCATTATCGTGCCCTTCCTAGTCCTTAAAAAGGAGACCCAACGTAACCTCACATGCAAAGCCTACTCCCTTCCGGCTCATAAGAAGCACCGCCCGGGCAGATGCCTTCCCCATAGGGATCAGCTCGAGCAAGAGCTCAGACAGAGTCTCCACTCCCCCCCCACTCCCTGAGATGGCATCGGGTTGGACCGCGAAGGAGAACAAGACGTTCGAACGGGCCCTCGCGGTGTACGACAAGGACACCCCCGACCGCTGGCACAATATCGCCCGGGCCGTCGGCGGGAAGACGGCGGAGGAAGTGAAGCGCCACTACGATCTGCTCGTGGAGGACATTCGCCGCATCGAGGCTGGCCAAATGCCGTACGTCCATTACAAGTCCCCCGGCAGCAGAGGTATACATATATTGCCATCGAACTGTTCCTTTGAGATTTCTGTGCTCAGCCATTGCACTCTACTAGCGCCTCCTTGTTTAATCTGGCCAAACAGTTCCAAAAATATCTGAGTCCCTCTACTCTGCAGAGCTTAGTTTTGCATGAAATAACAGGTTGTTCCCCTTGGCTTTGTTCATAATTTGTATCTTCCACGAGAGAGAGAGAGAGAGAGAGAGAGAGAGAGAAGGTTTGGGTAGAACTGTTGCTTTTGGTTAGCTAAAAGGCCTATCCCAATTGCCTAGATTGGAATACTGAGATATCTAAATGACACGGGAAATGCATGTGTACTATCCACTGTCTTCTAATGCTTTGGCACTTCGTCAACCCCAGCGAAGTCACATGAGATGCAATAAAAAACACTGGTCCTTTTGCATATGAACCCCAAAACTCCAGCAGTATTCCTTCAGCAAACTCCATTTAATGGTCTCAGGTGTTTGGAGATTCTTTTTCTTTTGTTATTATTTTTCAGAGTGTGGATGGATCATGACTTTCACCCATATGGATAGTTAGAGAAATAACAATGCATATATATAAAAGATTTGTATTGTGCAAGGAGGACAACTAATACCTGAAATAATGCAGAATACTATGTTAGTATGAAATATTTGGCCTAGTACTCACTAGAGAAGAAAAAGAAGTCTTGCTCTACTGGCTTCTATAATATGCTTCTTTTAGGTTCACCTTCATGAGAACACTTTAACATTTCATTTAGGGTGTCTAACCTACCAGAAGAGCCACAGCCACACTCTTCTGCTGCCTAGAATTGTTTGGTGGAAGATATTAAGCAACCTCAACCTCCTAATCATCTGAACCTTCCCTTTTTCATCTCATCTTTTTTGCTGTTTTTTCAGGTTGAAGTATTTGGAGCTTAATTGGAGCACAAACTAGCATGCAGTTGCTTTGTCTATGTGAAGCAATATGGCCATTTCTCTTCTCTGGGCATCAGTTATTAGAATGTTATTCGACTATATGAAGACCAAATCTCTCTGAACTCAGTATCAGTTTCTCTTATTTAGTTTTCTTTCTCCCTTCTATCATGTACTCTATAGAGACATCGTACTCTTTAAAGGCTACCGTTATTATAGGCATAAGAGGTATGCTTGCTTTGTAATATTTGGCTTATATAACCATACCGAGTTACATTATATGCATACCCGAGTGATCTGCAGGGGCACCTACTGAGGTTCCACAGCATCAAAATTCGTCTATTTGATGATAAATTACCATTAATTTGAAGGTAAAAGAAATGCTAAAACGAATATGCACAGAGCAGTGAAGACAAGTATCCGATGTTACAAGTATGGAGGAGACAAGCGTTTGATGAAATAGACCACAACCCAATGGCTCGAGCTTGGTAAGCCCCATCGTTACCAAGACAAGTTTTGCTGGATCCTGCTCTCACTTTTCTGCAAGTCAAGATCTCCCGATCTGAGACGGCGATTTCAAGAACTAGCGGAGCAATCCGCCTTTTCGGTAAAGAAAGGTAACTTAATCTTAATTTGCTCGACTATACTGAATTAACTGGCACTGTGTTCTTGGTTCTTTTAGGCACAAATGATCAGCAAACAGACACCAACGTCGTTCAAGCTTCACTGCTTCTTCACAAAGGATGAGACGAGGCAAACCTCAATGGGTACAAGACTTGACTTGGTTCTGATGTCTGGTAAAAGTCAAGAGGGATGGGTGATTTATGACCGGTCTTCTTCCCGTCCAAGAAGGTTCATCGCATTGGCATGAGATGCCGGCAAGCCCTCGCCCCAAGGATGAACAAATCTTGAAAAGGAACAACACAAAAGAAAGTGACTCGACGAGCGGAGTTTACAATGTGGAGGTCAAGTCATGAGCTCCTACCGGCGCAAGAAAACTTAATATATGTGGATGAAGCAGACCCTGCACAATCCGAGCAGGAACTGACACGCAGTGCAGTCAACAGGAGTCATGAACTCTTCTCGGAGAAGTTAGATGAAGCCTGCTCATTTTACTGGAGAGACACTGTGTGCATTTATTAACCGTCTTGAACTAGACTAGGAGATGTGGCAGAGGGGGGGTGGGGAGAGGACACAGGAGGCCAGAAGAACCCTAATTTTCCCGGAGGGCGATCAGTAGCACGAGCTGCAGGGAGGTACCCTGCAAGGAAAGAGCCAGCTAAACTTACCGAGACCAGGAGAGGAGGAATCAAAGAGTCTTTTACAGAGTAGGGAATTGACTGCAGTTCCTGTCAAGGAGACGGCCCGTGATGCATGGGGTCACGCCGAGCTTCACTTGGGGGACTCAATACTGATATGCATGTATATTGGATTCGAACATTAATGTCTTAATGAAATTGCTAATTCTCACCTGTAGAAACCAGATTTTACGTCGTGTATTGGATCGTAAAAGACTTATACCCGACGAGAAAAGACAGTAGCGAAGAGTGGTTGCTTAATGTTTTGTGTCTGATGTTAATTATCTAGTAAGCATATATAGATACCAATTTGATACATATCTTATTTCTTGTGCCTAATTATGCCCTTAAATCTTGATTGCAGATAGTGTTGGTAAACAAATATACCGTGGCTGATGAGTCAGTACGGTTTGATCCACGGGTTAATGTCGGAAGCCTTCTGTCGATTGAGCTGGATGACGAGGTGGTCGTGCCCTCGGGAAGGGGTGATTATCGACGTTTGTCGATCTCCGGGCCGGTTGGCAGCTCTCTCTTGCGCGTCGGATGGCGATCCCTGGGTTGAAATGCTCGCGGCTCGTGGGAGGTCATTTTCCTGTAGAAATGGCCTTCGTTAGGTATTTTCCGACTTTGGCCCCTTTTGACGAGTAAGTCAGTTGTGGGTTTGATCGTTTATTTTTTGCCTCCCTCTAGTTGGATGCCGGCCAAAGGCTTTTATACTATTGTATGAGGGTCAATTGCACGCGGGTTCGACGTGGTCGCTGATCCTCGAGGGATGTGATGACACTTCTGACGGGCTGTCATCTCGGGACGTGCGGAACGGTGACAAACAGCACCACCCCGAGCTCTTGAGACAGGATATATCGAGCAACGTTTCGATACGCGGATTCTGACTTGACGTGTGGCATCGGCTATGATGTATCTTGAGCCCAAAATATGCCTTATCACATAGTAGATTTATTTTTACGTACAAAGCTATTAAACAAATCATTTTGGTGTTTATATCTCTACGTAAGCAACCATTACGTGCATTTTATCTATTTAATTATATGTATACACACATATTTTAATAAATCGAATAAATGATTTTTGGGTTAAAATCGTTATCAAAGCTATGCCTTAGTATTTGTACTCATCACTCTTTACTAGGGAATATTATTTTATTTATACTAATATTTGATAGAAAACATACTATCTATCCGTGATCATATGAACATATACATGATGATGTAATTGGCAGGATAATTATATGTTATATTTTTTTATTGTCTACGTGGACAATAGTTCTTAGGAGCTTTTCCGAATATTTCACGAAATATTTTTACTCATTCTATTCAAAACTATCTTTAGTATGATAATTAAGATGATATATTTTTTATTATTTTGGATTAACTTGAGCATCATAAGAATAGGATGGAAAACCTACACTCAACCTCAATCATCATGCAAATCACCCTCGAAGCTTGTAAGTGCTCCACCTTCGACCTCGAAAAGCTTTAGAAACACATCGAAAACACTAAATCAAGTTGATTAGGACATCACCCTAACAATCTTGAAACTAAAATACATACTAATACATAAATACACCTAAAAAACTTATAAAAATATAGTCATATTTCAAAAGAAAAATGTTTTGGACCTTTCATGATAAATTGATCAAGCTTATTCATCTTACTTCCTTTTCTTCTTCCATTTTCGATTATGCTAATCAATCACCTGTGGGTTTTATGGTCTTGAAATGCATTCTGGTGGTTCACAATAAGATAAGACGTCAAACATGGGATACGGTTCAAGATGTTGCTCTCAGTCCTCAAACACTCGCCGGAGCAAGGAGGAGAACTGCTGTTCGAGCTGGCGCTGCCGTTGTACGACGAGGAGACGCCCGGAGCTGTGTCAAAATGTGGTCCGGGCGGTCGGCCGCGGGCGGTCCGCCGAGGAAGTGAAGCACCACCGTGCCACCATGACCTGCTTGTCAAGAACATCGACCTCATCGAACAACCATAGAGTCGATCTTCCATTAGTACCTCTTCTCGACCTCCTTGTTTTGCCTCCAAATCAAGACTTCTATACAGTTCTTGCTTTGATTACCGATTCATGGATATAAACTGACTCAAATCCAGAAAAAAAATCACTTTGCTAATAACTCATTAAGATCACATAGTCTGATGTGTCGTTCAAATGAAACCAATTTTGACCTGCTTCCATGGCTCCTACTCGTAGATGAATTGAGGACACATGCACCACCCCCATCAACCAATCAATTGAAGGCGCGTGGAAGAAGTACCCTCCACGTCGGACCGAAATTGTGGACTCAAGTTCATGGTAGGCCCCATTCCATCGACCAACTCGAACTCGACAGGTAACCTTAACTCATATCGACTAGGGTTTCCTTTCGGACTAGTATAAAAGACTTGCAAATAATATGTAAAGTTATTTATGGATCATTAAATCTATGCTGAAGCAATAAAATTACTCGTCAACACTAAATTATCGAGAAAATTAAACAATTCCTACTTTGTAAAAACATGGAATTGCATTAAGAACACGTTTTTAATGCAATCCTTACCTTATATTTCCCACATTCTTGAAATTGCAAGAGTGAGTGAGGAACATGAAAAAAAATATCATACATATTTGCTGATAATTTATTATAAGGGGAAAATAAATCAGTGGAACCCATCTAAATCATATATAATAAATAACAAGTTAGCAGTCAATAGACAAACATAACCAATAAGATATGAATAAAATTAATAAGCAAACAGCAGCCTTTGCATGCAATTTGAGGAATGGATTACTTCATATGATTCAAAATGAAGGAGAAGAAAATATTATGGTCAGACTCACAAGTGTCATGATCTCAAGCTGTTCGGTTCCGTATCCAATCGAAGGCATAGATGGAAAGCAGACTATAGCCAGAATATTTCAAGTACATATACGAGCTTAATAGTGTTATCTCTTAAGCATTACTTCAATATGTGATGGTAAAATGGAACTCCACAGTGGCCAGAAAACCAGAAGCTTAAGTCAATGACAGAAATTTAATCTGTATCCGTATGGTTTGGAAAGAAATAGAATTTTATGATGTTGCTCTCTGAGAACCATAGAAGATAATATAAAGAAAGTAAAAGCTTAAGGATTTTAATTCATAACACTCGGGTAAACAAGCAAGGCACAGAACATGAAAAGAAAAGAAATGCTGGTGGAGGAACAAGAATCGGGAACAGACGGCGGAGTTCTTGGTTGAGGTGATAGGGTTTGTCAGTCCCATCACCAGATTCCAAGGTGGCTATGTTGCCTTCCCGTCACTTTCTTCTTGCTCGACGATAATGATCCTAGCAATGATTTCAAGGAACGCAATGCACATTGGATCCTAAGGATGAAAGCATTTCATGTTACATCTCAATGATGTCTTTACCGTGCAGCCGGAAATGTTGACAACACCAGATGTGGAAGAATGGAGATGCTTTGAGAGATCAACTCTCGTATGTTGTAACCCACGTTTTAAGATCCTTTAATCATCTATTTGCGTGGGTAGCACAGCTCAAATGATCTCGAACGATCGATCAAAGCAGACTGCAAGTTGAAGAACAATGATTAAAATGCCAAAGCAGACAGTACTGGGAGATGAGGAGAAGAGCAGCGCCTCAAACCAGTAAACCAACAAGAAAACGAATCATCCGTCTCCTCGTTGTCTTCTTCTGCATCCTCTGTGAACGAAGAGCCATTGAAGGCATGGTCTTCGCTAATGCAGTAGGGGAGACCCCGGCTGCGGTAGCTGCGATTGCTGTTGTTGTACTGCGAGTTCTTCCTGCTGCTGCCGCTTTCTAGTTACCGTGTGCTTGTTATTGTGCATCCAGACCTTCAACACCTGCCTCCTCACCCCGATCTCGGCACAGAATTGCTCGACCATTGCACTATCTTGCCTCTGAATCCTCCACCCGGCCCTCTCGGCGAAGGCCAACATCTTATCCTTCTGCTCCGCCGTGAACTTGGTCCGAAACCGCTTCCTCGGCATGGTTGCGGGCGTCGGCGCCCCCGCGTTGATCCTTTCCTCGCTCGACGACTCCGTCGTCGTGCCTCCGCTGCCGCTGGGGTTGGTATTACAGAACTGGATGAAGCCGGACGACCCAGGCACGGCAGCTGACGGGCTGCAGAAGCCGCTGAGATGGAACTGCTTCTGATGGTGGTGGGGATGGGGAGGCGGGAGCAGCACAGGCAGGCGAGTTGTGCTATGGTAGTAGGGGCCGGCAGCGTTGGTGCCGCCGTCACCATCCCTGCGGTGGAAGCTACGGTGGCAGCCGCAGGCTGCGCAATTAAATGCTTCGGGCGTGTCGGGTTCGCCACTCGGCATGAACTCCCCGCAGCCGTCCACGACGTGGCCGCCTATGGCAGCCGCGTGGTTGCGAAGGCATTCCCCGTATCTTGTAGAGATAGTAGCAGTGGCGGCGATGGTGGATGAGGTCTTGGTGGTGGCAGCGGGTTTGGTGTGGGATGACACGCCCGCAGCAACTGCACCTGGGGACGAGTTCGGGATGGAATCTTGACCTGCGTTTTTGGTAAGAGACTGGGGCGTGTGATCCATAGTTGTGGTGGTGTGTTCAAGAGTTGGTGGTGGAGCTCTGGCGTTGCCAAAAATGTTACCGTTTGCAGCTCCTCCTGCACCACCACCATCAGCACCAACTCCTCCTCCTCCTCCTCTTGGCGAAACGAGAGAGGCAGAGGGGAGGATGGGTTTGGAGAAGGCTGATCCCCCTCTGATGAGAGAGGTGTTGTAACCAGGAGGCGAGGAAGGTATCCTGATCTCACTAGGACCCCTAAACTCCATCAATTCGACTCTGCCCACCTACGACACCGCTCTGGTACTGTCACCTCTTACACCTCGCACCCATCAGAGAAGAAGGATCAGTGGAATTCAGCAAACCAAACAAAGCAGATCGTAGCAGGACAAATATCTTGGAACAAGGGACACCGGTCCAGCTCTTCTTGCACTCACAAAAGCGAGGATGAGCGATGAGAGGGACTAAACGAGCAAGTGCAGCACTAAAAGCAGCATCACCCGGAGGCGCATGGGATGCTTTGAGTGAGACCAAAAAAGAGATAGAGGGAGAAAGGAAGAGAGAGAGACAGGAAGGGACGGAGAAGAAATGGTGTAGGACATGGTTTCCTAATACCCATCCCTCCTCCTGGTCATCAGATCATGATGGGGCGAAGAGAGATGGGGGCGTCTGACGACGTGGTGATGCAATGGAAGACCAATTGAGGAGAGAAGGGTGGCTGGGGTCGCCGCAGGGAACAACCGACAGGCTCACACTTCACCCCTTCCACGCCCTGCAAACTGGTCCCTGCCCTCATAATTATTGCTGCAACCCGGTGATCACATTAATTTCTGTAGCTGTGTATCTGTGCACGTGTGTGGTCTCTGCATCGCTTGCGTCCTTACCTTAGCTGTATGCCGCTTACCACGTCCTCCTCCTCCTCACTCTGTGCCTCTTCTGCGACTCCATTGAGCTCCTCCCCCCTGTCTGCTCTCGCAATGGCATTTGAAGGGCCGGAAGAGCTACCCCATTCCTTTGTTGGTGTGTCAGAGCTCAGCACTGAAAGGGGTTGGGGTCTACCACCAGCTCTCTCGAGCCAGCTTTTACTTCGTCCCTCCTTTGGTTTCTCCTCCTCGTCACCTGCGCAAAAGCCCTCTCCCCATCTTTATTCCGTATTGCCATCTTGTCACCTGCGAACGGCCCTCCACTGCTGTCCTCAACTTGCGCAAGGCGTAGTGGAGGTGGCCTGGCTGTCCTCCGCCGAACCAACCAATGCTACTGATTCATCCATTGACATAGTGTCGCCATCCTGCTGCTTTCTATGCCCACATTAAGAGCGTTTCATGATCTGTCTCCAGTCTCCACACTAGTCTTCTGTTGTTCTTGGACTTTCCCAGAACATCTAGCAAGCAAGCCCGTTGAGTTTGATCTCATGAAACACTATAATTTTGTATAGACCGAGTATCTCTGTAACATCGGGAGCACATGACATGAACACATACCACGCTATTATGCAGAGAAAAAACGATTGTTATGTGAAAAAGATCATCAAAAGCTGAAAGTGGTACAATTTTCATGTGATTTTAATCGAGCTAATCATCTCTTTGGACAACAACAACGTTTTGTATTACGATTGCGTGTTTAAATGCCTACTCCACGGAAGATCGCTGAAGCATGCGGCTTTGAGACAGCGAAGTGGAGGGTTGCATGAGCGACGTGTGGCATGTTTAGCCTAACCTTGTTCGTACGTGGCTTCGCAAGGGTTTCCGGTCACACCAAACAAAATGGGCTTCTTCGGCTGTCCTCTTCATCTCCACTGCGCTGCCACTGCATATTCTCGTGACGATCACGTTATTCGACACATGAATGGAACACACAAGAATCAAAATTATAGAAGATCAAAGTGGTGGTGAAACATGATCCAATTCTGAAAGAAATTGAGACCATTCCGCATGGGGTAAGGAGGGACCAGAACACATCCCAGTAGCTTCCCGTTGCTGCTAAAGGGAAAGCTACAAAGTTTGACTTGGGATTTGGGATCGATTAGTGTTTTCTATTGCGACTGAAGACCAATTGGAGGTGTCAAGGGGGGAGGAATGACATGAGATATATTATCATGAATGACAACGTACAGGAGATGCATGCATCTAAATTGGCAAACGTGTCCCCTTAGTCGTATTATATAATGCCATAACGTTAGCTGCATTCTCCCAGCACATCAAATCGGATTACATTAATCATCCGGTTCAAGAACTGGTGGTTTAATCAAACTTATCCCATTGGTTTTACCCACAAATCTAGTGTGGATTATGCCGAGTTCCCATGGCATGGCTACAAACGCGGTGTTAATTAGCAATTTGGCTCGTACTGGCTCATGTTCTACGCGTGGAGCGACCCCAACCATTTGAATCTCAAATTTCTTTTGCCTCAAAGTTTGTGCACACGACCGATCACATCTTGGTCATCTCCTGTGGACGGATGTGATGTAATTAGTATATAGGTGCTGCTGCACTGTTGCGCACACAGGCATATGATGAAGTCGAGCGTTCTCTAATGAATGAAGCATCTCTTCACAGCCACTTCATACACAAATATTCCAGATTGATGCCATCTTGCTAAAGAATTTCCAAGTGGAAGTGGACTCGTTACTTCAGCAGCTCAAGGACACCATTAGGTTTTTAGAAAGAGGAACGCTCGTCTTCTTCCTTCTTAACAATGGAGAAGGATTCCCTTGATCAGGGATTTCCTGTTGTCTTTCTCTGTTATTCTTTTTGGGAAGAGACTTGAGCAGGCCAGCTTTTGTATGATCAAGGACAGAGTACATGGTTGCCTTAGATAAAGTCCATTCCCCTGCTTTCTCTGGTCCCTCTGCCCTGTACTCTCCGGTTCTCCTCGACGGATCCAATGTGATTGCCCCTAACCAGCTTACATATCTCCGTGGCATTGCCATCGTATAGATGTCGATTTCGAGCAGTTCTGATACCATGATAATGATTTTTGAACTAAATGATCATTAAATCCAAGAAGGCATTTTGGAAGAATTATGTGACAATCTTCACTCGTATGCTTTTGAGCTCTATCGGTGTTAGGCCCATGGATACTTTGAACAAGGACAGTGAGACAATGACGCACTTCACATTATATATACCTCGAACGAGGATGGTGAGACAACGTAGAACTATGAATGTGAGCGAAGTTGATCATTTCTGGCTGACCTGAGCATGGATGAGAGCATAAGGAATTCCTTCAAACACCTATTGTGAACGAAGGGTCTCTCCAAGTGAATAAGGTGGCATGGTTTTTCCATGGATTTCAAGGTGATCCGCTCTCCCAACTACTTGTAATTCACTAGTCACAGGATGTAAGTTCACAGTAGTCACAAGATTGAAGTGTTCTGATGTTTGAATGATCCCATTGAGGATTGTAAATGGAACGTCAAGGTGTGGTGTTACTAGGGCTTATAGCTTCTCTTTGATGTTTTTGGCAAGCTCCAAGTTAAATATTTTGCCATTCTCTCCCTCATAGTAGAAGTATCCTTTGCAACCAAATCAGAAACACATTGTGAGACGAGAATGAGGGTGAATAGATGGATGTACAGAGTCACAGGAGACAGTATATATATAACAGGATCAAATTTGAGCTAAGATATATTAGCTTTTGATTGAGAGAGTGATTGTTGTACTTTGGAATAGCAGCATGATTTATCAGGATTGTACTCTTACAAACATCTCTAACCCGAATACTAAAAGAGTGAGAGGAAATGGTTTGAGGTTTGGAGAGGCAGTGTCCCACCACATTTAAGAGTTGACCAGGATGTACTTGTTTGGGTATATGTGATGACCTCTTTAATCGAGTTTCAGAAAGGACTATAAATAAAGGTGTGCACCTCCTGCTGGAGAGAAGGGCACTTGGCTTCTGGCAGCTGATCACTAACGTCTCCAACATCTCCGCCTTCTCCTTCCTGTACGTGAACATCACCTGAACACCATCAACACAGATTCCTGTGACAAGTGCAACGCAAAAAGAGAGATGCATGTATCCGTATATAGAAATACCTCGAGGAAGTCCCTGTGAAAGCAGTTTGGGAACCAGAGCTTCCTATAAGTTGCCGCAGACAAAAGTGCCTCGACTCCCATGACAGACACTGGGAGGAGAGCCTCGCCAAGGACGAGACGCCGAGCCGCTTGACTGCCGTACTGCTGAGGGAATCGGTCATGGCGAACGTGGAGCCCGACACGACAAGGGAGCTGACCAGGTCGGGCCAGTCTCCGCTAGCTTGAACGACACCACGCCGGCGAGCGGTCCGGCACGTAGACGTCGTATTGGTCCGCCAGGGATCCGACCTGGAATTGCCATTCATGATCCCGTCCATCGCGAAGCCATGCACCAGCACCACTGCAGGCTTCTTCTTCTTCTCCTCCTCCTTCTCCCTAATGTTACAGGCACTTGCCTTCGTCGCCGTAATTCCTTTCGCCTTGGGGTCCCAGAAGTTCATGATGGTGCCGGACTCCAGCTCGACGGTCTGCTGCCGTAGGCAGGTTCTCCGCGCCACCCGGTGCAAGAGAGTCTTCTGTACTTCCACCCAGTTCATCATCTCTGCCACTATATCTTGGACTGTCTCCTCGTTAACTCCATTTAGGGTTCCCTGGTAGGAGGCTATATAGTATGGATTTTAGTTCTCCAGTGTAGTTGGGCAGGTTGCATTAAAGCCACTAATTAATGCGGGGAATGCGAATAACTTAATGATGTATGTACGATTAGCCGTTGTCGGATTCCGAGTGGTTCTTCTTCGGGCTATTTACGATTAGACGATGATGTATTTAAAATTAATTTTATGCTTAGAAAAGTAAAATATTAAGTTTCATTTACTCTAACGATATTTGCTTTACTAATAAAAGATACACACATGATAACATATGTAAAAATAATATAAAAATAATTAAAATAATAATTTTAACATCATGATAACACATGATACTGGGAGCCATGGGTGGTTGTTATGATTGCGATCAATGAGAATGACGCGGTGATCGACAAGAACAGTGCAAGGATATCATTGGATATGGGTTGGTAGAGTCTTAGAGATTGAGTTGAGGGACTTTTGTGACTTCTTATTGAAGGAGTAAGAAAAGGGAGAACGATAATGATATGTGAGGCACAGGAAGAGAATGAAGAAAATGATCGCGCTAACACAAATACAAAGTGACATTGCTTGAAATTGCATATATGACTTTGCTCTATATCACCTTACATCTGTGTTTGCGTCGATGCACATGCAGAACGATGCTCATCCTTCTTTCCCCCTTCTTTGATCTCTCATTATTCTTCCTCCTTTCGCCACTTTGCATTTGTGTCGGCATGAACACAAATGCAGAGCGATGTAGAGCAAAAATTATAAATACTAACATTATGTATCTGTGTTGGTATTGCTTGATGTATGCATCGACATCGACACAGATGCAAGGTAATGCAGAGCAGAAGCTACAGATACTAATACTTTGCATCTGTGTTGGTGTGACCATCATCCTCATCCTCATCTACTTCCTCATCTCCCCTTGTCTCACGTCCCGTCGTTGCTCTCCATCTTCCTCCTCCAGTAATGCTTTACATTTGTGTCAGCAGGAGATGAGGCATTTGCATTGACATCATATCGTTCTTCATCTACATCGATGAGATGAAAGGCCTTTGCCTCACCTATCGTCGATGCAATTGAGAACGGAACCGATGTAGATACGTCACTTAGAATATTGAAATTATTTTTTTGCTCATCATTTTCATATCATTTTTGTATGTGTTGTCACATGCTTATCTCCGTTGGTAAAGTCGATGGTGTCATAATAAATAGGGTTAGATGTTTTAATATAAATTTTAATATAAAATTTTGAAGTCTAAGGATTGAGATGTTAAAAATACTCGTTAACATCAAAACAAAAAATCATCTTAACAATTGATCATGTGAGATGGTTTGCATGAGATCCCACCTAAAAAAAATTGTTAAGAAACCTTTGAATAAAATCATACTTGAAAATAAAGAATATTATTAAAAAAGAAATTATGATGAAGAGAAATAACTGTCCATCGAGGGAGGGTGTATAGAATTCGCATTAGTTGGGTGCAGAGAGAGAGAGAGAGAGAGAGAGGAACACAATGTATAGGCGATACGGAGGTAAAAGTCATAATTCAATTCAAATTTAGGAAAAAGTATATTACCAACTTTGTTAATGAGCTAAATGTTAATTACTAAGCAATTATTTTAGAGGATGTTCAACTTAATTTTGACTTCTTAGGATGTAACTTATGGTAAGAAGAGATCTTTTATGTTTGAGTCCATTTCACCGATAGAAGTTTCAAATATTTTAAAATTAATTTTCTTATCAGCCATATACTATAAATTTTATTTAGCCCCAATCTTTTGATTTTTCAATTAGGTCGATTAAAATGACATCAAATTATATTATTTTAATGATTATTTAATCTCTTATAATTTGGAAGATTTTAATTGTTATTATATTTCTTAAGATTCATGAAATATTATTAGATTATCACATGACAATAAAAAAAATCTGGTCTAGTAATGTATAATTAAATTAGGAACGGAACATATTATTAATTTAGGAAGTCCTCTGTTCCACACTTCTTCTCTTAGAACATTTCTTTCTTCCTTAGCCAAGAAATCACATAAATCCTTCGATCCCATTCGATTTCGATTATGTCGGACGATCCTACCATGACTCAATATACCGTCTCACGATGTTATTATCAATGTAGCGGTCGTAAACCCCTCTACACCCCCAAGAAAGCCGTGTCCCTCTTTGCTCCTTCTCGTCTTATCCGAAATCCTGCGTCGGCGACTCCATAAGACGCCGTGGATTCCCGAGCTCCTCGCGAGCTCCTTCAAATGGCGGATGTCTCGGGTAAGGATCTCAGAACTGCAGAGAGAAGAATGGCGAGCATCTCCTACCACCTCTTGCCTCTTCCTCCTCCTCGCCTGCCTCCGATCCGGCGATCGGTTACTTCCGCAAACGACAACTACCGTCGGGTACACAGAGAGGTATCGACGCGAGAGGCAACGTGGATACCTGCGTGCGATGAATCCGGAAAAGAGTACACTGACATTATCTATGAGAAAGCCGTGGGAGAAGGAATTGCGAAGGTAAAGTTTAATTTCTTTTTCTTTTGAGAGAAAAACGGAATTGCGAAGGTACAGTTTAATTTCTTTTTCTTTTGAGAGAAAAAGGGAATTGCGAAGGTGCGAGTGCACTGAAATCGTTAAGTTGGTTTCTTGTGGAATGTTGATGGTTTAGCTACTTTTGTCTTTCGCGTTCCAATCTGTTTGTTCGGGTTCTTGGTAAAATTCTCTTAAAGGAACCTCATGGCCAAGAGTTTATGACCATTACCTTCCAAATGCAACAGTGTTGCTTCGTGTTTATGAACACGATAAACCACATGAAGCGGGAAACTCTGTCGGATGTCGTGCTAAGTTATACGAAAGGGAAAGATAGAAAAGAACAAACTTTGTTAGGGTACCAAAAAATAGCCAGAGTACCCTCCATAGATTGTACAAAGAATATACTAGGTTTTATATTCTTTTGAAAGTATATAAAATTTTAAATAATTGATAGGAAGGATATTATCGATCAATCATCATTTGACGTATGTCTTTCATATGAACTGAAAGAGACAAAGGTTATCTCTCATCGGTCTACCCATGTGGACATGGGTCCAAATCAGGTAATTATAGGCTGCTGCACCCTTATTGCCTATGAGGATAAATGGTCAAATTGAGATAGTTAAAAGTTGTCCTATTGAAGAATGTTCTGTCCCTTTATGAAAGTTTACTTCTAACATAGTTATACGAGATCATTTTTTTGACCACTCAGTATCACATTCATTTATCTTGGGTTATTAATTTGGGCATTAGAGGAATCAGGTCAGAAAACTTCTCTCAACCCTGGTCTTCGTTTGGGAGCTTGACGTTTCCACCTCGAAGACATCTCGGTCACACGTCGGACGTCCCTGCGTACATGAATCAGAATAACAATAACCATGTTTAAATACTTGCTGGAGCAGTAATTTGCATCCTATTTGATCCATGGAATTTTGCAATTTCCAAAAAAACTGTTCACATGAAACTTATAATAAGCTCCTTGGTTGAGATCTTATTAAGGTCATGTTTGTTCTTAGATACTGGATCAAGAGACAGGACACTTAGTATGGTAATGGCATACTCTGTTTTGGTAAGGATCATAGAGCAGCATGTTTTTGACTAGTGGAATCCTTCATGTAGTTAAAGTTTCTCTTCTTTTTGCATGCAGCATAGAAAAAAAAAGAAGCTATTTTTCATTTGCAGAGTGCATGTTGTTTATAATCTAACCTTCATCTTTGGATTAAATTGAGAATGATATTCCCAGAAGATAATCAACACTTATTGTAAACAATAGAACATGAAACCCTATATCCAATTACTACTTGATTGTTGTGCACGATAGGGATATGAAGTTAAAACTGTAGAACAGCTATGTTCGGCTATAGTATATAAAGGTCCTTGTTCATCATGCCTAATATTTTATATTAAGAATTTCAAATTGGTAAAAGTTCCGTTCATGTCTCCAGATCACAATCAATAATCCAGAGAGAAGGAATGCTTTTCGACCAAATACTATTAAAGAGCTTCTTTGTGCAATTTGGTAAAAGTTCCTTTCATGTCTCCAAATCCCTGCCAGGGATGACAGCACTATAAGGTATACACAACATCATGAATTATCGATCTGTTATATGGATATTGATTCACTTGCGCAATATGTTGTGTCTTGATTCTCTCCTTAAAACAGTTCTCATTGTTATCAACCAAGAAGCATTTGTAGGTGCAGCTTTTTTATATTTTTGAAAATTTATATTTGCTTTAAATAGGGAAACGAAGCATTTTGTAGTGGTGGTGACCAGGCATTGAGGAGCTCAGATGGATATGCTGATTCTGAAAGTTTTGGTCATCTAAATGTGTTGGATCTCCAGGTGCACCTTTTGCTTTGTCCTAATGATTAAATGTATCTAAAGATTAACAGATACTTTGATACCATGATTCCTTTGTATATATGTTTTAATAGTGATCTTTATTTTCTGGTGATAGTTATAAACGAATTTATAACTTCACAGTGAAATTTCTTATATAGAGACATGTATTTCACAAAATTTAAATATTATATTCATGCACAAATAAGTGGTGAGTTTGATGTTATGCGGTTTGGTTGTCGTGCTCTGCTTTTGGTTCTTGGGAACTCTTTTTTTTTATTTGCTTTTGTTCTCTTGTTTCCTGTTTGCAGGGTTGTTATACATTGAGCATATGACAAAAGCTAGATGCAAAATATACTATTCTTAAATTATATCCACTCATTTGCATTTTTTTAGATCTCGCCCAGCAGCATGGTTGACTGAGACATATTGACTTCTTTTGCTGTTTGAAACCTTTATATTCTCTAGATTCTTGAACTTTTAGTTACTGTCTGTTGATTTTCTGATCAAGTTTTGGAACTTCCAGTCATACATCAAGATCCATAATGCTGGTGTTTATGATCAAGGAAAATTCAGGTCTTAGCATCACTTGAGGGCTTTGCTCAAAGTATAGGAGTTGTCATTCATCCTCAGTTGGAGCATGATATGCTTTCTTGTTTGCCATGTCCTTTTTCAGGTTCAGATACGCCGTCTTCCTAAGCTTGTTATAGCAATGGTATATGCTTCTTCTATTCGTTTCCATTTTGTTCTCTGAGTCTTAGTTCTCAATTCACAAAACAATTTGATTTTGCATCTTGTTTAATACCAGGTAGCAGCAGGCTATGCTGTTGGCGGTGGACATATATTACACATGGTTTGTGATTTTTACTATTGCTTCTGATAATGCAATCTTTGGTCAGACTGGTCCAAAGGTGGTAAGCTTCAACTTGGATCTTGTGGGTTCTTATCTTCCCACTGATGTTTATGCTTATAGTACACATTGGTTTACAACTCAGTGATGATTTTAATTCATTTCCAAAATTTAAGAGCAGTCATAGGTTGTGGAAGGCCTGATAGAGGCAACTATAAATGATATAAATGACTAACAAGTTCATGAAAAGGATTCTTCTCAGATGATTTTATACTGGGACTGACAAACAAGTTCATGAAAATGATTCTTCTCAAAGCTCTATTTTAGAGCGAGTAGAAATATTCGGATGTTGGATTGAGTTATGTGGGGATCAGCCAGAATGAAATGTACAAAAGTCTGGGAGCTTAAAGCATTAAATTCTTCCCAGTCTAGCCATCTTTCAGTAGCTTATATTCAGCATTATTAAACAAATGACTTGAGAATGGCTGGATTTACTTTCTACCGTTTTATAATCTCTGTCGCATTGGTCAAAAGACCAAACCCTTTTTGTTAAATTACATCCTCTCTCTTAATTCTTGTTAAAGGTGGGAAGGTTTGATGCTGGTTATGGATCCTCCATCATGTCCCGCTTTGAGATCTGCACTAGCGGATCTCCAGCATCATGAACGGTTGCCTAATCTCAATCTGTTCAGATAATACATCATACACGCAGAACAATTATCAAAGCATCACTGATGGTGATCATGCATGATTCAGATTCACAATTCACCTAACCGTTAATTGCAAAAGCATCTCTGTATTATTCATAAGCTTTCACTTAATTAGATGGTTATCAGCTATTATTTATTTATTTTTTTAGGACAAACTAAGCTATCCAATCTTGCAATTATGCCAATTACCACATGTTTGGACTTTTCGTTTCGTGCCAATTGGTAGCCTCACTTGAGCTCTCTCTTACGGACTTTTCGTGCCAGTCGGTGCAAGAGAGTCTTCTGCACTTCCACGCAGTTCATCATCTCTGCTACTGTATCGTGGCCTGTCTCCTTGGTCACTCCATTTAGGGTTCCCTGGTAGGAGGCCATATAGAAATGGCTTTGATTTCTCCGGTGTAGTTGGGCAGGTTGCATTAAAGCCAGAAATTAATGTGGGGAATGCGAATGCTTAAATGATGAATTGACGATTAGCCGTTGTCGGCCATTGTCAGATTTCGAGTGGTTCTCCTTCGAACTCGTGTCATTGGTTTCCTCCAAAGGATCGATGCTTTCTGCTTCCTTCCTATGCATATATCACACTGCCACAGACTTCGATCAGCCCCTTTATCCAACTACTCCAATGCTTGTTAACATCCCCAAAAAGATCATCTTAACAATTGATCACGTGAGATATCCACCTAAAAAAAAATCGTCTCTTGATGCATTCCAGAAAGATGTTTGGGATGCAAATTGTAGAGAAACCTCATCTTACTTGAAAATAGAGAATATTATTAAAAAGAAATTATGATGAAGAGAAATAACTGTCCATCGAGGGAATAAAGAATTCACATTCGTTGGCTGCACTCAGAGAGAGAGAGAGAGAGAGAGAGAGAGAGAGAGAGAGAGAGAGGAACATACTGTCTACTAAAAACTTACTAAAAAAATTAATTCAAATTTAGTAAAAATTACTAAAAAAAATTATAAAGCACATATAAGGAAGAAGAAAACAGAGATAAGCTGTTAAAAGATTATGATCAAGCTATCTTGATATTGAACTAAATATTAATTGCTATGCAATTATTTTAGAGGATGTTCAACTTGATTTTGACTTCTTAGGATGTAACTAATGGTAAGAAGAGATCTTTTAAGTTAGAGTCGATTTCACCGACAGAAGTTTCAAATATTTTAAAAATAATTTTATTATCAGCCATATATTATAAATTTTATTTAGTCCCAATCTTTTATTTTTCAATTATGTCGATTAAAATGACATCAAGATTATATTATTTTAATTATTATTTAATCTCTTATAATTTGGAAGATTTTAATTATTATTACCTTTCCTAAGATTCATGAAATATTATCAGATTCGTCGATGGGTAGTCTAACTTTATCTCTATATATTGTCACATGGCAATAAAGAAAAAAAGGTCTAGTAATATATAATTAAATTAGGAATGAAATAGATTATTAATTTAGGAAGTCCTCTGTTCCACACTTCTTCTCTTAGAAGATTTTTTTCTTTCTTAAATCACATAAATCCTTCGATCAATGATGCCATTCGATTTGGATTATGTTGGACGATCCTACCACAACTGAACATACTGTCCCACGTCGTGTTACGATATAATGGGTTGTTAGTATCAATGTGGCGGTCGCAAACCCTTCTACACCCCAACAAAGCTATATCCCTCTTTCTCCTTCTCGTCTTATTTAAAATCTTACATAGGCGACTCCATAAGGCACTGTGGATTTTTTCTTTCAGTGATGCCATTCGATTTGGATTATGTTGGACGATCCTACCACTGACTCAATATACCATCCCACATTGTGTTACGATATAATGGACTGTTATTATTAATGTAGTGGTCATAAAGCCCCGTACACCTCCAATAACGTCGTATCTCTCTTTCCCCTCCTCGTCTTATTCGAAATCTTGCATCGACGACTCCATAAGACACCGTGGATTCCCGAGCTCCTTCAAATGACGGATCTCATAACCGCATAGAAAAGAACATCGAGAATCGCCCACCACCTCTTGCCTCTTCCTCCTCGCTCGCTTCCGATCCAACGGATCAATTGCTTCTGTAAATTCACAATTAACCTAACCCTTAATTGCAAAAGCATCTTTGTATGCTTTCACTTAATTAGACAGTTCTCAGCAAATATATTTTTTTTCTTCTTAATTTTCAAATTTATTGCTTTTAGTACAAACTAAGTTATCCAATCTTGTAATCATGCTAATTACCACCACATGTTTGGTCTTTGCATTTCGCGCCAATGGGTAACCTAACTTTATCTCTATATATATGTCTCTCTCTTTACCTATAAATAGTAATAGCATTACTCCCCAAGCTTACCTATTCCATCGCCTCATCTTGCATTGCTACCGGTCTCCCATATGGCGTCCGCCCTCTCCTTCATCTCCACCTATTTCCACCTCAGCTATCAGCCTCCCCCCCACCCCCACTTCGCCTTCTCCCAAACCATGATATAGATTTTTAAGCTAAATGATCAACAATTTCAAGATCTTAAGTTGCTAGGAAAGTATATTTAGAAGAATCGTATAACAGTCTTAACTCAATGATACATGAACATTGAGACAGTGACATGTATTTATTATTTCGAATTATATAAAGTATACAAAGGAGAGCGAGAGTCTTTTAGATGAACGATGAGACAAAGACGCACTTCACTTCACATTCCTCTGTAATTTGCATATATTGTGAACTATATGCTAAATTATAAAAGGTTTCTGCAATAACCTTGAGGCTGAAGATGAGCTTCATCATCAATCTAATATAATGTGACCCATGTCCATGATCCTTGAGTAGAAATATGGATGTGGGTGAAGTTGATCATTTCTGACTGACCTCAGGATGGACAAGCACAAGGAACTCCTTCAAACACCTGTTGTAAATGCAGGGTCTCTCCAAGTGAACAAGGTGGCCTGCTTTCTTTATGATTTTTAGGGTGGCCTTCTCTCCCAATTGCCTGTAAATTTGATAGTCATAGGATGTGAGTTCACGGTAGTCACAGATTATGTTGGAAAGCAAAAGATAATATAAGTATTGTTTATATTTGAATGATCCATTGAGGATCGAAAATGGTTAATAAATGAATATAAAGCAAATCTCACTAAAATTTTTTGCTTGAACAAAAGAGAGGTGTGGTAACAAGTGAAAGCCTTTAAGAGTGGGCTTGGAAATTGTTAGAATTCATCTCTAACTCAAACCAAGTCCCCAGTGGCATACCCTTGGAGAAAGGTTAGGTGTGGTGTTACCATGACTTGTAGCTTACTCTTTGATGTTCTTAGCATGCTCTAGGTTGAATATGTTGTCATTCTCTCCCCACAGTAGAAGTATCCTCTGCAGCCAAATCAGAAGGGCAGTGTGAGATAAGAGAACGACGAGAAATTGATGGATATTTATAAAACTGGATCAAATTTGAGCTAAGATTTATTAGCTTTTGCTTGTGGGTGACTGTTGTACTTTGAAATAGCTGCATGATTTATTAGGTTTGTACTCTTACAAACATCTCTAACCCAAAATACTGAAAAAGGTGAGAGGAATGGCTTGAGGTTTGGAGAGGCAGTGTCCCATCACATTTAAGAGTTAACCTTAGATTTGGGTGAATATTTTCCCTTAGGATGTACTTTTTTGGGTATCTGTGACCACCTCTTTAATCGTGTTTCAGAAAGAACTATATATAAAGGTCTACACCTCCTGCTGGAGATGAGGGACGCTGGCTTCCTGGCTGCTGATCACCAACGCCTCCAACATCTCCGCCCTCTCCTTCCTGTTCGTGAACATCACCTGAACACCATCAACAACAAATTACTGGGACAAGTGCAACGCACAAAGAGAGATGCGTGTATGCGTATATAGAAACACCTCAAGGAAGTCCTTGTGAAAGCAGTCTGGTAACCAGAGCTTCTTATAATTTGCCGCAGAAAGAAGTGCTTTGAGTCCCTCGACGGACTCCGGGAGAAGGAGCTCGGCCGAGGACGAGACGCCGAGCCTCTTGTGCGTCGCGCTGCTGAGTGAATCGGTCATGGCGAACGTGGAGCCCGAGACGACCAGGTAGCGCACCAGGTCGGGCCACCTCTCCGCCATCTTGAACGACACCACGCCGCCGTAGCTGAACCCCACGACGGTGCACTGCTGCACGCCGAGGCGGCCCAGCGCGGCCGCCAGGCAGTCGGCCTGGAACTCCGGCGAGCGGTCCGGGAAGTTGGTCGCCGACCCGCCGAAGAAGAACAGGTCCGGCACGTAGACGTCGTATCGGTCCGCCAGGGATCCAACCTGGAATTGCCATGTCACGATCCCGTCCGTTGCGAAGCCATGCACCAGCACCACCGCCGGCTTATTCTTCTTCTTCTCCTCCTTCCTACTGTTACAGACACAGCTCTTCTTCTTGGTGGTTACGTTCGCCTTGGGAACCCAGAAGCTTATGACGGTGCCGGGCTCCAGCTCGACGGTCTGCTGCCGGAGGCCGGCCCTTCGCGCCAGCCAGTGCAAGAGAGGCTTCTGTGCTTCCACCCAGTTCACCATCTCTGCTGCTATATCTTGGCCTCTGTCCTTGTTAACTCCATGGTACAAGGCTATAAAGAATGAACAGGTAGCAGGAATTGATGTGGCGGCTGGGAAGAACTTAATGATTGTACCATTGGCCGCTGTAGGTCACTGTCGGATTTCAAGAAGTCCTCCTTAGAACTCGTTTCATTGTTTTCCTCCAGAGACTCGTTGGCTCTCTTCTTCACTATTTCAAAGAGATCACACTGGCATCATCTTAGATCAACTACTTTATCCATCTACTTCATCAATGCTCATTAACATCCCCAGCTCGAGGATCGACGAAGAATGAGGGACAACAATCTCGCTGGAAGTGCAATTGGTCTTAGATTGGATTTGACCAACCTTGATTGCAGTCGGATGTTATTGGACCATAAAACTTTGGTTAGATCATGCCACGAGGGTATTGTCTATCCTTTCGTGTGAGTCTCTATCATTGCCTTATATATATAGACGATTGAGATGTAAAAATAATTATTTATTTAACATAATTGCTCACCCATGTAATGCATAATTTTAACAATATCTAGGATGTAGTTTCGATTTATCAATTAGATGGATTAAAATGACATCATACGTTGTATTAATTTTTATTTGATCTCTTACATAGAAAAGTGTATTAATATTTAATTTAAAATTGATTTAAATATAATTTAAAAGATTTTAATTATAATTATATTTCATAAGACTCATTATATATTATAAGATTGTCACATGGCAACCAAAAAAAAATTTGGTTTCCAAAAGAATTTATTTTTCCGAAAATATTTTTATTCACATAAGTCACAAAATATAAATCCTTTGATCAACGATGCCATTTGATTTCGATTATGTCGGCCGATCCTACCACGATTCAACATACCGTCCCACGTCGTGTTACGATACAACGGGCTGTTATTATCAAAGTAGCGATCGCAAACCCCTCGACGCCCCACGTAAGCCTTATCCCTCTTTCTGGTCGTCGTCTTATTCGAAATCTTCCGTCGACGACTCCATAGTACGCCGTGGGTTCCCGAGCACTTCGCGAGATCCCTCAATGGCGGATGTCTCGGGTAAGGATCTCAGAACCGCAGGGAGAAGAATAGCGAGAATCGCCCACCATCTATTGCCTCTTGCTACTCCTCCTCCTCGCCCGCTTCCGATCCAGCGATCGGTTGCTTCCGCTAACGACAGCTACCGTCGCGTACACGGCGAGGTATCGACGCGAGAGGCGACGTGGATACCTGCGTGCGATGAATCCGGAAAGGAGTACACTGACATTATCTATGAGAAAGCCGTGGGAGAAGGAATTGCGAAGGTAAAGTTTAATATCTTTTTCTTTTGAGAGAAAAAGGGAATTGCGAAGGTACGAGCGCACTGAAATCGTTAAGTTGGTTTCTTGTGGAATGTTGGTGGTTTAGCTACTTTTGTCTTTCGCGATCCATTCTGTTTGTTCGGGTTCTTGGTAAAATTCTCTTAAAGGAACCTCATGGCCAAGAGTTTATGACCATTACCTTACAAATTGCAACAGTGTTGCTTCGTCTTTATAAGCAAGATAAAGCACATGCTGCGGGAAACTCTGTCGGATGTCGTATAAGTCATATGAAAGGGAAATATAGACAAGGAATAAACTTTGTTAGGATGCCAGAAATTAGCCAGAGTATCCTCAGTAGAACGTACAAAGAATGTACTTGGGTTCATATTCTTTTGAAAGCCTTTATTAGATTTTAAATAACCATGTCAAGTGTGATTTCTAATGACACCATCTTGTTTAAATACTTTCTGGAACTGTAATTTGCATCCTATTTGATGCATGGAATTTTGCAATTTCCAAAAAAATTGATCACATGAAACTTATATAAGCTCCTTTGTGGAGATCTTATTAGGATCATGTTTGTTCTTATATAGTGGATCAAGAGACGGGACATGTAGCGTGGCAATTGCATTCTCTGCTTTGACAAGGGTAGTTTCTCTTCTTTTCTTTTTAGCATGCAACATGTCATTTATAATTTAACTTTCATCTTTGGATTAAATTTGGAATGATATTCCTAGAAGATACTCAACACTTATTGTAAACAATAGAACATGAAACCTGATGAATCTATTCTTGGTAATCATTTTTCCTGGAAAGGCTCTAGCTGTATCCAATGACGACTTGATTGTTGTGCATGATAGGGATACAAAGTCACAGCTGTAGTGCAGCTATGTTTTGCAGCTTCTGCTATACTATATAAATTTCCTTGTACGCAATTTGGTAAAAGTTCCTTTCATGTCTCCAGATCACAATCAATCGCCCAGATAGAAGGAATGCTTTTCGACCAAATACTATTAAAGAGCTTATTCGAGCATTTAATGATGCTAGGGATGACAGCACTATTGGGGTAATCATCCTGACGGGTAAGGTATACACAAACATCATGGATTATAGATCTGTTATATGCATATTGATTCACTTGTGCAATATGTTGTGTCGTAATTTCTTGCAATAAGAAGCTAAACAGTTCTCATTGTTACCAACCAAGAAGCATTTATAGGTGCAGCTTTTTTATATCTTTGAAAACTTATTTAAGATATATTTATGTTTTAAATTTGTCTTAGAATTTTATATTTGTTTTAAATAGGGAAACGAAGCATTTTGTAGTGGTGGTGACCAGGCATTGAGAAGCTCAGATGGATATGCTGATTTTGAAAGTTTTGGTCGCTTAAATGTGTTGGATCTCCAGGTGCACCTTTTGCTTTGTCCCGATTAGATGTTTATCATAATAATAACGGATATTTTGAGACCATGATTCCTCTGTATGTATGTTTTGATCCTGATCTTTTTCTGGTGATGGTTATAAACGAATTTATAATCCACAGTGAAATTTCTTATGTAAAGAAATGTATTTCACAAAATTTAAATATTATATTCATGAATGAATACATAATGAGTTTGATGTTATGTGGTTTGGTTGTTGTGCTCTGCTTTTGGATCTTAGGAACTCTCTTTTTTTTCTTTGTCCTCTTGTTAGTCATTTACATGTCTGTTACACATTTAGCATATGGCAAAAGCTAGATACAAATTATACTTCTGTTAAAAGTTATATCTACTAATTTGCATTTTAGAGTTCGACCAGCAACATGGTTGATGCGGTGCATGGTGAGCATTGAATGCTCCCAACTTCTAAGACAATAAATTCCGAGCTCAACCCTCTTAAATTTCAAGAACATGGTTCATTATGAAAATTCAAAATCAACTAGGTACAATGCACCATGAATTTAATATGTATTATATTTTGTGCTTGACTCTTAGTAAATTGTGACTCATTAATTAGGTAGTTGAGTGATTCAATGTATGATGGATCTATAAATGGAAAGGAATGAAGATTGGTGGGGAATTCTAGTTTTTTTGAAACCTCATCTAACTTTTATATTTCGAGCTATTATCTCTTAGTATCTCTTGAAATAAAGAGAGATTTCTTTTGTCCTCCCATGTCTCACTTCTTTTCTCACTCTCTCATTCTCTCTTCCTTTTTGTTTCACATCATTGGTTGACTGACATATAATGACTTCTTTTGCTGCTTGAAACATTGACATTCTTTAGATTCTTGAACTTTTAGTTGCTGTAAGTTGATCTTCTGATTAGGTTTTTGAACTGCCATTCTTACAATGACTTATTTCATGATCCATAATGCTAGTGTTTATGATCAAGGAAAATTCAGGTCTTAGCCTTGCTTGAGGGCTTTGCTCAAATGTAAGAGTTGTCGTTCATCCTCTGTTGGTGCATGATATGCTTTCTTCTTTGCCATTTACTTTTTCAGGTGCAGATACGCCGTCTTCCTAAGCCAGTTATAGCAATGGTATGTGTTTATTAATTATTATATTCATTTCCATTTTGTTCTTTGAGTCTTTGTTCTTAGGTCTCAAAACAAATTATTTGTGCATCTTGTTTAAAACTAGGTAGCAGGTTATGCTGTTGGTGGGGGACATATACTACACATGGTTTGTGATTTAACTATTGCTGCTGATAATGCAGTTTTTGGTCAGACTGGTCCAAAGGTGCTAAGCTTCATCTTCGATCTTGAGGCTTCTTATGTTACCACTGATATTTATGCTTATAATGCACATTGGTTTACAATTTAGTGATGATTTTAATTCATTTCCAAAATTTAAGAGCAATCATAGCTTGTCAATATATGGGCTTTTCCAGTTATGGGGATTTCATGACAGTACTAGAAATTTTCAATTTTTGGTCTTTCAACTTGATGCCTATGCTCTGGTTGCGGAAGGCCTGATAGAGGCAACTATAAATGATATAAGCTACTGTGAGAGAAGGCTATTTTATACTGGGTCAGATAAACAAGTTCATGAAAATGCTTTTTCTCAAAGCTCTATTTTAGAGAGAGCAGAAACATTCAGATATTGGATTCAAGTATACAGTAATCAGCCAGAATCAAATGCACAAAAGTCTTGGGAGCTTAAAGCTTTAAACTCCCAGCTTAGCCATCTGTCAGTAGCTTATAGTCAGCATTATTAAACAAATGACTTGAGCATGGTTGGTTTTGCCTGCTACCGTTTTACGTTCTTTGTTGTATTGTTCGAAATACCAAACCCATTTTGTTAACATCCTTTCTCAATTTTTGTTACAGGTGGGAAGTTTTGATGCTGGTTATGGATCCTCCATCATGTCCCGCTTGGTAAGTTGAACGAGTGAGGAAGAGATGCAAACCCATATTTTTCTAATCAAGATATCATTACATTTATTTGGTGAATCCCTTCTATTGATTCTCCTCTCTGAAGCCTTTTTACATCATAACATGAAGAAATAGTTTCTTTTCAATATATTTTCTCTTTTGGCATATCTTGACTTAAATATAAGACATAACTAAAGAAGCATTCTTTGAATTGGCAAATGATATTTGAACTGATCACCTGTCTTTGTTGTGATGTTATCATGTCTAATTAGATTGGGCCAAAAAAGGCACGTGAGATGTGGTTTCTATGCAGATTCTATGATGCTTATGAAGCTGAGAAAATGGGACTTGTGAACATCGTTGTGCCAGTAAGTGTAGTTTTAGTTAGTCTTCTCCCTTAAAGGACACAAAAAAGTTACATTCAGTTGCTTAAAGAGATATCCTACAACTCTATAATAGTCAACTGCACTTGTGACATAACACAAATTATGTTCTCACCCTACAGCTTGAGAGATTAGAACTGGAGACTCTGAAATGGTGCCGTGAGATCTTACGAAACAGCCCAACGGCAATTCGGGTTTTGAAGTCTGCCCTTAATGCTGTAGATGATGGGCATGCTGGTCTCCAGGTATCTTATAGCATATCCATGCTATTATTTGTTAATTTTACAAATTATAAGCTATCGAGTTTTTCAAGCATATATTTTTGATTCATTGAGTCAGTCTCAAAAGTCAAAACAAATCGGTCTCTTATCTTTTCACTGGTATTTACAATGGTCCAAATAAACACAAAAAGAATATAGATGAACTGAATTGTGAAGCATGTGGACATAGTTCTGTAAACACGTAAAAATGTACCTTACAAAAATTAAAAAAACATGTTTTGTCGTGTTGGTTTCTTCAGCAATTAGATAACTTTTCTAACAATTGGTTTCTTCGGCAATGGTTGCATAGGTATTCTTGATTTAATTTAAAACATCGAACAGTTGGTGTTCTCTTCCCTCAAATAATTGGAATATTTTGTTGTGTTGTCTTGTGATTTTAGAGAATCTTCCCTTCCAATGAACTGAATATCTTATAAGAAAAAAATGTTGCATGTCCTTAAAATGATATAAAAACACCGAATTGGGGATGATGATTACTTCTTATCTTGGACTAATACTCGATTCAGCTCTTCAGCAAATAAGCCGTGATATATGTTTTGCAGGAGCTAGGTGGCAATGCTACTCTCGTTTTCTATGGAACAGAAGAGGCTAGTGAAGGAAAAAAAGCGTACTTGAACCACCGACGCCCAGATTTCTCAAAATTTCCACGAAGACCTTAATGCCAATATTGCATGACTTCTTTTCTGATAATATATACAGATGTGGATGTTTGGATTTTCTAATTTTGATCCTGTAGAGCAACTTAATAGCACATTCTGTGGAATACATGAGCCTTGATAATATTACATGCTTTCATTCGAACTGTTCTCTTATCTTTCCATTAATTTCTAGATAAAAAAAGTACTTACTACATTTTTTTTGATCTTGTGTGATAATAGGGCGTTGTTGCAGAAGACACTGAGTATTTGGACTGCCATCATCCTTTGTGGTGCACCTTGTGCTTTAAGATCTGCACAAGCGGATCTCCGGCATCATGAACGGTTGCCTAATCTCAATCTGTTCAGATAATACATCATACACGCAGAACAATTATCAAAGCATCACTGATGGTGATCATGCATGATTCAGATTCACAAATCACCTAACCGTTAATTGCAAAAGCATCTCTGTATTATTCATAAGCTTTCACTTAATTAGATGATTATCAGCTATTATTTATTTTTTTAGGACAAACTAAGCTATCCAATCTTGCAATTATGCCAATTACCACATGTTTGGACTTTTCGTTTCGTGCCAATTGGTAGCCTCACTTGAGCTCTCTCGAAGTTATATATATATATATATATATATATATATATATATATATATAAAGTTATATATATAGCATTACTCTCGAAGCTTACCTATTCCATTGCCTTAACTTGCGTTGCCACCCGCCTCCCGTATGGCGTCCGCCCGCTCCCTCATCTCCACCTAGTCCACCCGGCCCTCGGCGTCCCGCCTTTCCGCCCCCTCCCAAAGCATCAAATACCCCTCCCAGCCCCTCCCCCTCTTCTCTCGCCGCATCTTCCCCCTTCCCCCGTCGGCCGCCACCGCTGCAGCTTCCCCCAAGATCGAGGAGCTCGGCTCTCTGATCGCCAATCTCACCCTCGAGGAGGCTCTCAGCCTCCTCGAACACCTTCAGGACCGCCTGAGCGTCTCCGTTGCCACCTTCGCTGCCGTCGCCCCCGGCACGGCCACCGACGCGGCAGCCGGGGTTCCCGCCGCTACTGAGGAGAAAACGGAGTTCGACGACGTTTCGAGCAACGCCAGGATCGCCACCATCAAGGTCATCAGAGCGCTGACAAACCTCGCGCTCAAGGAGGCCAAGGACCTCATCGAGGGGTTCCCGAAGAAGTTCAAGGAGGGCGTATCAAAGGAGGAGGTTGAGGAGGCCAAGAAGCAGCTCGAGGAGATCGGAGCGAAGATCTCCTTCGTGTGAGCTCTGCAAGGTCGGACGGCTAGGTTTGTAAGATCGGACTCTTCATTTCTTGTTTATTTCCTATTTAGGGACTTGCTGCCGTTATGGTCTGTAAGATTTAATTTGACATAGTGTTTTTTAAATGATTTTACCTGTGTTTATTGTTATTTTATCCAATTAACTATGTCAAACATAATATATGTGCTTTGGTGATTGCTATGTCATGTTTTTGCACCTGATGATGAACAAAATCCTGTGCATTAGTTAGTATCCTGCTACTAAGTATGAGAAATTGACTCAATGGTAAGATTTAAGCGTCTCTTATCCTCGATGTAATTTCATGTTCTTTGCATTATCTAATTCCCAGACATTTACTACATGTTAGTGAAATTATGGGATTTCATCATGGCATTATTGTTTGTGGCTGCATAGAGGTGACTTAAAAAAGAGGCCCAACTTGGTAATTGAATACCAAAATGGTTCTTTCTCCTTTGTCCTCTCCTATGCTTACACATACCATTTCCATCTTTATCTGTCATGATGGTTCAGTCTTGATAGTTTCTCAAGTTGTTTTATCACCTGTTAGGTTGATAGCAGGAAAACTACAAGAATGTGTTCGATACTTGTCACATAGAAAACATGGCTAATTTTGTTTCTCATTATCACCCAAGGGTGATGAGTTACCTATGGAACTTGTAGATGTTAGATATTGTTTGACTTCAAAGGGAGTCATTGGTTGAGATAGTATCTAAGTTAGAGGTAACGAGTAATGCCTTCATAATAGAGGAATCAGAGTAATTTTTGCTGATACCTTCAAGGATAATTGATGAATTGGGTAGTGGACTGCATAGGTGCTAGATTGTATAGGTGGCATTTGAGAATTTATAGAAAGTCATTGTGTGAGTGTTCAATCCGACTCAACTATCACGAGCTTAGCTGGTTTTATTTAAGTCGCGTGACACCCTTGCGTGTCCGTCCTCAAAGGGTTAGTTTTTCCGAAACCTCGTATGGTCCCTTAAGGACATACAAAAGAGAAAATGAGTTAGAGGAATCGTTTTACTCGGGATCCACAAACAATCATTTCAATAAACACATGATAGCCAATACAAATTACAAACATTGACTTCGTAAGCCCTGAACGGTCGTACAACAAAGCGTCCAAGATGACCCATCACAGACCGAAATCTCCACAAGTGCCCATGTGACACAACCTTCGTTTAAAAACCTAAAATGACTATTAAAATCAACCAAAATGAGACTGCTAAGCCTACAGCCAGCCCTCTATATGCTGTGCAAAGCATGAATAAAACTAAAAAGCATGAACATACATGAGTATTACATTAAACATCCTATTTATAATTTTGTCCGTGACACAACGATAATCCTTCTGCTAATCATTTAGTCTTTATGTTTCAAAGGGTCTTTTGTGGACTATATAGTCTGGAAGTGGCTGTCTATTTATTGGAGTTGTATGTCAGTTATGGAATGTATAAATTTTGCCGTGGATTTTTGTTAAACAAAACTAGGTTCACTTGATAAAATTTTGGGTGGTAGCTCATTTATTATAATGGAAGGACTGCCGAGTGCTACTATCACTGTGAGCTGGATAACCTTGGGAAGCTGTTATCTTATATTTCTATCATTTTGCTTCAATTTGGTGTCTGCTTTACTCCTAAGTAAGAATGCTTTGCTTGGAGGCGTTACTCCTAAGTAAGAATGCTTTGCTTGGAGGCGTATGAAGAGCAACTGGCAAATAATTGAATTTACTACTATAGGGATTGCTGCTCTAACATGCTTATGAGTTAGAATGCTTTTTGAATTAATAACTTTGGTTATATTAACTCTTATATATACTTGCTTATCTTTTTGTCCTCTCTATTTTTATGCTTAAAGATCCCTCGTAGAATATGACACCTCACAGATTACTGATGTTCTTGAAAAAAAAAATAATCTCCACAGTGCTTCTCACAAGTTTAATGCTAATGCTTTTCAAATTTCTTTGCCATAGATCAACTTCATGGATGCATCATGTTCTTTAGCTTGTTTGGTCAAGAATCAAGGTCTTTCAACTTGATTTATGTAAGAAATCTCTGCTTTATGACTGCAATAATATCGACCACACACACAACCCAAGAATTATATATAGTCCCTACAATTTATCGTAGCTTTCAACAAGAAAAACTGGTACTCATAATATATCCTAACTCAGATGTTTATTTGTAGGGATTTACCATTTGGAGGCAGTTGAAAATTACAATCAGCACACTCCAAGAACATCGAGTGAGTCACTCGGAGTTCCTCTTCAGCTGAAGCTGAATTGTTGTGAATCTGGATGCGTTCCTATTTGGAATTTGTCACAGTAGATGTGAATTCTTCCTTTTAAGGAATCTATATAAATAATTGCTTTTTGTTATTGAAATGCTTGCTGGGGGTTGTCATGGTTTTATCCGGAACATGAAGTAGGGTAGAATAATTTTGTTGTTGAGGCTGCCTTTTAGTGTTAGAGCTGTGGTATCATCATTTGCATCTGAAGTCATTACTAAGACATACTTCTTTTCTTTATTATCATCTCTTGCAGGCATCAGCTCTGGGATCCTCAAAATGGATGGTCTATTTCCCTTTCGTCGAACACCTTATGGTCGCACATCGCTGATCTCCTCTCAAGTCCACCTTCCGATGAATTCATTACATCCGCAAACGTGCAGGATTTTATTGCAAACTTTGTAAAGTAAGAAAAGAACAATAAGGATGTGAATATTCTTTGTGATTCGGCTACCGACAATATGGACTACATTTTAGTTAGCAATATGGTTGAAAAATTACATTTGTTCTCTTAACCAAGAGAAACCCAAATCTACATGGTTTCATATGTTTCAGGACATTTTATGAAGACGCCGCCTCCGGTCATCGTGCGTGGGAATGACATCCTACGCGGTGGAAACCCATGTTCGTATCCTTTAACTTATCACGCGCAAAGCACGTGACGTGGACCAGTAAGTGTATAAATATCGTTGAACCAGTGACGACTTTTTCTACTCACCTTGATATACCCACTCGTTAACCTTCATCTTTGATTGGAAAAATTGACTATGGCCCACCTGGGACCGCTGTTTCACCAACCATAGAGCAGGCAAAGAATGGGTGAGGAAATAATACTTTTGCCTAAGATCGGCCTCTTCTGGTCCTCGGCGAGTCCGGACCAAGGAGAACCCAATCATCCCTAACCTCTCCTCCTCTCTCACTCAGATCTCATCTTCGTTGTGCTTTCGACTAAGATCTCCCTTCGTCGACGGCAGCAGGTTCGGATTGTCTCATCTATCTTACTAAATCCGTGAGAATTCTAGGTGGAAGTCAGATTGGTTCAGTTTTTGATTTCGTTGCTTTTTTTGGTCCCCGGCCGCAGACCTCAGTTCTGTCGTTTGATTTGGCTTCTTTCTGGCAACTTAGATGGGATTGCAACGAAAGGGAAGAGATCGATTGTAACCCAGGCGATTGTCGAATAAAAAGTTTCTTGTTCTTTCGAGGAATCTTTATTCTTAGGGTCTTTGGTCTGTTTGAAGTGGTGCTCGCTAAGTTTAGCAATTTTAAAACAATCAGATGTTGCCGAATTCCTAAATGTGCTCTTCATTCTTGTTGTCTTCCTCCGTAGGTATCATATTGATAAGGCATTAGCAGTAGGCGGACTAATAAAGAGTTCATTGTTCAAGTACTCAGATCACTTCCTTAAATTAAGCTTTATTCTTGAACTTTAATGTTCTTGCCTTTCTGGTATATATAGGGAAGTAATCTAGTTCAGCCCTTTCGAACTAGCACATGTTCGGACATAAAATTTATTTCAAGACCAGATAAATGATTAAGCTTGGATTTATACATAACTACAACCTTCTAGGCATGTCTAGGTGACTAATTTATCAACAATGGGTTTGGAAACTTTAGTACAAATACAATCGTTGATCTGGACACAGCTTAGTTTGAATTTATAACTGATTTTGACACGCTTCTTGGCTCCGTTTTCTTTTCTTTCTGTAAGATAAACTCAAAGCTGTGCCTCTGCTACTGAATTCTATACTCATGCATTTCCATTTTTTATTTTATTATGTTGTAAGCAACTTATGTTGCCTTGTCGATGTGGATCCTTCAACACTCTTTTTTAACGCAAAATTTTCTTTTAGAGTGATACATGTGTTTTTTTCCCCAAATTCTATGTAAGAACTTCATGGTATTTTTTAAGCTTTGATTCTGTCTTTTCCTATTTCTCATGGTACATTGATTCTTGCTATGGTTAAGGTGCCCTAGAATCTCATTGCATATGGGAAGAGAAGTATATGGTGACATCTAGTTCTTATCTTATCTTGCAGGAACTTTGGACATAGCTATGAATTTTCTTATCCGTACTGCTCAACCTGTAGTTCCTGAGGTATCCACTGTTGTGGAGCCTGAACATCAAAAGGCTGTGAGACCTATTCCAAAACCAGCTGCTACTTTGGAGGGCCTTATTGCAGAAGAGACATTTTCAAATCATTCTATAGGAAATGATGCTCTAACAGACAGTGAACAAGTTGGATTTGTAGGTAGCTCAGCACCAGGTTCAACTTCCAAAAATCAGTTTCCTGTTGGAAACCATACTGATGTTTCAGACGATGATGGATGGATAACAATTCCATATAGTATGTCTACTTGCACATCTCATCACTTTTTGAGTCATTTTAAGAGCCATTATTTCATCTCAATTTGCTGAGATGTCCCTGGAACATGGATAAGTAAGAGTGTTGACTTAAATGTTGTGGAATGAACTGGCCTGATTATATGTAATGTAAATCTTAATTGTGAATCTTGAGAGTCTTCCTGATTGTTTTTCTTAGTATTTGCTGCCTCAATTTCCTATGACAATGATTCACAAGTTCTGGAATAGGAATAGGAAAAATGCTAAAACAGGTTCAGGATGTTACCCTGATTGCAGTTTTGAGTTTAAAAACCTTCATGCTCAATTTGGTTATAAGTTTCCATTAGATATGCTCAGTCATTTTGTTGTTGATTTGCCTACATGCCATCTGACATTGTTCTTGTTTATAGAAGAACCAATGATATTTCATATAAGATCAAAAAACATACTCCTTGTTTGGTTTTGATTTATTGTAAATGATGCATACTCAAGTAAATATTAGACTGCTTTCTGGGCTTCCATGAAATTGATGTCTCTTGTAGTGATTCAGAAATGACTCTTAGTTATGTGTTTGTGTACCTGTATGTTTCTATTGTTTAGATAACCTAAGATGAAAGATGGAGTGAAATTTACCAGAGTGGATGCTACGAAGAAGTCAATTAGAAACTTGAAAAAAATTCGTAAGAGAGGAGGAAGATAATTAAGGCCATCTGATTGAAGAAACATAGTTTTTTACTACTTCATAATAAGTTCATCATATATTACTTCTAAAATTAAGACATGAATTGGTATTTGTGTACATAAAAGACTAATGATAGTTGGCTCATATGATTTTCTCAGATAGGAATTATTGAATTATATTGGATATTTGCTTTCAGACATATCGTCTGTTTCCCTTTCTGCTTGAATAACTGTACAGCTAATTAAAGAAGTCTAAACATTTACATCTATCAATCTTGGTTCAATCCAGGTATATCTGATTACAATGCTTATGACATGCTATATTGATCCTGATACTCAAAGCTACCATACTGTTTTATCCATCTGGTTTACTTTTTCTCTTTATACTTACAGAGGAGCTTCCAGATAACTGGCCTGATGCCGCAGATATACAACAACTGAGATCCTTGGACCGTTCGTTTATTTTTCCTGGTAGTTACTTCTATTCTGTATTGTTGTTTTATCATCTTAGAGAGACCATTTTGTCTCTGATCAGATCAGCTTTTTAACTTTCAGGTGAACATATTCAGATACTGGTTTGCCTGTCAGCATCAAAACATGTGTCAGAAGTCATAACTCCATTTAAAGTTGCTGCTGTTATGTCAAAAAATGGTAAATCCAGCCCAAATAAGGAGCAACATATTGAAACTTTGGGGAAAATGCCTAGTCCGCTTGGTCTGAATGGAGTTGTTAGTAGCACACCTGAAAAATCTTCTGGCCAAAAGGTGGAAAACAATATCGAAACTATTTCTGCTGGAAGTGTATTGAGTCCTCAAAATGATATTTCTGCAACTGAGAGTCTACTTCATATGGAGCAACATAAACAACAAATTGAGAGTATACTCCAAAGTTTTAGAAATTCAAATTTTTTTGTCAGAATTGCAGAGGCAGATGAACAACTTTGGTCCAAAAGAAATGTTAACTCTTCAATGAACTCTGAGGTAGTAGGGGGAAAAAGCCACCCTAATGATGGATCAAAAAAGGTTCCAAGGTGCAATGTTGTTAGTGCAATAGTTGATAAGGGTAGTTTTGATGGCATTACATCTGGTGGAGTGGCTAGAAATACTGTCAGATGCTACTCTTTGTCAAATGGCGACGTAGTGGTATGTTTGTGACATTTTTTTATTTTCTAATAAAATAAACCTCGTACCTGCTTACATGTGAGATCAAAGTGTGAATTATTCAATTACTTGGGACTCTTTGCCTGTCGTTTATGTCTTCGTATTTTACAATTTCTTTTAATTGTTATTGTAATATATATTTCTGTTTCCATCAAAGAAATTATGTAATTTACAAGTTTAATTCAGGGATATTACAGGACATCGCCTTATCCTGTATGGCAATTGACTTCACCTTGTTTTTGATTCTAATACTTGACAAGTAATGCTCAAAACCACATTGTTTAGAAATTGATAATGAATTTTAAATGCATGAATTTCATCGCTTAAGAGTTTGAATCTTCTTCTCCATTGATTGGCAAAGTTTCAATCAATTGCATATTTTTATTTTTTTCACTGATTTGTTTCAAAATAAAATGCCAATAGTATTGTTTTATATCAATGTATCATGCTTATTTTGTCTATTGGATGGCTGCAGGTTCTTTTAGAAGTGAATGTTGGAGTGAGTAATTTAAAAGATGCTGTTCTTGAGGTTATCCAGTTTGAAAAATACCGATCTAGTAATTCTGCTTTTGAGAACCACAACAATTTGTTGGTTCCAAATAAGGATGATCCATATTGGGAACTGCTTGATTGGTTGCTTCCCTTGGATCGAACATTACCTCCTCGGTCACTTTCACCTCCTTTAAGCTCAAGTATATCACAAAAACCAACATATCCTGCCTCTGGGTCACAATTTTTTTCTTTCAGTCACTTCAGAAGCTACTCCATGTCTTCACTTCCTCAAGTTACTGGACCACCATCATCTGCGACTTCATTTTCCAACTCAAAACCTGCTTTTGATCCTGAAGACTTTGATCGCTTTTCATCAGAGAAGCTTACAAAAAATCAGGATACAGGAAATGAAAGGCTTTTATCATTTCGAGGTGTCTCATTGGAGCCAGAACGCTTTTCTACACATTGTGGCTTGGATGGCATATATTTACCGGGCAGGAGGTGGCGCCGAAAGCTTGAAATTATTCAACCACTTGAAATCCGTTCTTTTGCTGCTGAATGCAATACGGAGGATGTACTTTGTGTTCAAATAAAGGTATTATTTATGTTTTCAATTTACTTTCGTTTGTCAATTTTACGAGGGCAAATTTTTTTTGTAGAATGTGTCTCCAGCTCATATACCTGATATAGTTATCTATTTGGATGCGATAACTATTGTCGCTGAAGAGGAAGCATCAAAAGAAGGTCGACCTCTGTACCTACCAATTGCTAGTATTGACGCAGGAAATGATCACAACTTACCAAGCCTTGCCCTCAGGTTTCTTCTAGTGGTGCTATTCTATTGCTTAGTACTTTTGCTTTTGGTATATATCATTATAGATGTACACCACTTTGTTGATAATGTAATATCGTGGCTTCTTTCTTTCACAATCACATGCATGTTCCATGTAAGAGGAAGCAGAGAGGAGGAATTGGTGGTGGTGGTGATGTCTGCCAGGGGGAGGAGGATGTGGCAGCAGTGATGCTATGGGTTCTAGAATGTGGCAGTGATGCTATGGGGTGTAGAAGGTGACAGCGATGCTATGGGGTGCAGAAGGCAGCAGTGATGCTATGGGGTGTAGAAGGCAGCAGTGATGTACCAGAGAGGAGGCAGCGGCAGTGAGGTGGCAGGAGGAGAAGACAGCTATCATTTAAAAAATAATTTGGGTACAATAAAGAGAGAGAGAGAGAGAGAGAGAGAGAGAGAGAGAGAGAGAGAGAACCAACTGTTATTTAGAAACAAAAAGAATGTGGGTTCTAGGTGGTAGGCTTATCATCTGGTACCAATCAGTATTGGGTTGTTTACCTCCCAGTAAGTTCGGTATGGTGAGCTTATCAGGCAATACAGCTCATACCAGACTGAAACAAGCAAATGATAGCTGTTGGACTGGCAAATAACAGTCTGTACAGATCATTATGGGCATATTCTAAAGCTTGATACAGACTTTACGCATTATCATGGTTTTACCTAGTACAAATATAGTAGATTAGTCACCCTGGTTTGAACTACACATGCAATCATTAGAAATTATAGTATCATATATATTAACTTACATCATCAATTGGAAATCACATATGGGGCTATTTTAAAAGAGAAATTGTTGCTCGTGTAATTTCAGAAATGATTTCTGATGAATGTACGTGAATTGTACTTTCTCTCTGTTATATTTGTCAAATTGTAAGTTTTTGTATCATATTAATCTTTGGAAGATCAGAGAAGAGACACTTGTAATTCATTAGATAATAGATGAATGCTAAGAAAAAAAAATTATTTTAACTCATGATGATTACCTATGCAGGAGGGGTGAGGAGCACTCCTTTATTCTCAAGTTGGCAAGTGCTATAAATGGAGATTCTAAGGGTAATGGTGAGATTATGTATTCAAGAACAAATGCAGCTCCCTCAAATACACATATGATGTCAAATAGTAGTGACGGGATGATGGTTTCTTGCACTGCAAAGCAGTTCGCCATTTTGGTATCTTGTCATTGCAATTATACTGGTACTACAGGAACCCTGGATGACATAATTGCATAGTTCAAGATCATTTTGTTAATAGTTTAATTTTGAATCTTGCAATTTCTTTGGTCATAGAATCAAAATTGTTCTTCAAGCAGCTAACAGATTGGCGGCCACATATTGCAAGGGATCTTATGATTTCCATAGCATCAGAAACTCATAAACAAAGTGATATCCCAAATTCCAGGGCACCTCAACTTCCTGTTAAGGTATCATGACTTATTTCTTGTGGTTCTTTGTTTTAGTCCTATGTGACTTTTGGACTATTGAAATAATCTAACAATTTCAGCCATGTGATTTTTTTCAGGTGTTGACCCTTAAAGCTACAAATTTAACAACTGAAGATCTTACATTTACTGTTCTTGCTCCAGAAATACCAACTTCTCCTTCAGTTTTGTCATTGAGTTCTACTCCGAGAACTCCGATGAACTCACATGCCACTTTTCATGATTATGTGGGAAGTTCAGTGCCTGTTGCAACCAAATCCCAGAAAGAAAGCTGTGATGATGGAAAAACATCAAGTTCTGTTGAACGGACTGCTATGATGTCTGATGTCATATTAAGTAACAGCGCAGGCTTTACACATTTATGGTTGCAGAGTGCTGTTCCCCTTGGGTAATATTATCTATAGTCCCCATTGTACATAAAGTCTTGTAGTATAAAAGCTTATCTTTTTGATACCATTCCATTACAGATGCATTCCTGCACGTTCAAGCGCCACTGTGAAGCTTGAGCTTCTCCCTTTGACTGATGGGATAATTACACTTGATACTCTGCAGATAGCTGTTAAGGAGAAAGGTATTTCTCTCGTAATATTTGTTTAGCATTGATTTAGAACTTTGATTTTTTTTCATGCATGAGTCCAATTAGAACGACAATAATCTGTGCCTTTGAGAAATTTAAGGGGAAGCTCTGTTGGTTAGAAAGATATTTCTCATGCATGGTGATATGGTCAGTAAGTTTCTAACGTTCAATTGACTAAATCAACAAGTTGTGGAAGAAATATCACTTGAATGTGAGAACAACGGCCAGATGTGCAGTAAACTTTTGTTGGGTAACTAGCTACAACAATACTTGCTTTAATATATAAGTTATTCATTGACTTCCCTTCTCTCACAAAAAATACAATAGAAAAAAGAAAAACCCACCAACACAATGGTTTTTCTTATACATAGCTAGTAGTCTCAATCAAGGTTTGACTTATCCATCTGAGCCAGTGTGCCGATCGGCGGCATGGCACATGTCTCCGCGTACCAGTATTTTAACACATGGTACGCCGGTGCATGCTGGTGTTTCGACGAGGAAGAAAAAGAGGTTGAAAAGGAAGGTCTAGTGGAAGAACAGAGGAAGTAGGAAGAAGAAGAAAGAAAAGGAGGGGAAGAAGTGCCGATACCCAGGAAGCAGCGGCAACGTTGAAGGGAAGCAGCAGCATCACAATGGCGAAGGTAGTGCCGCTGCAGCATCGCAATGGCGAAGCAGCGAAGAGGACTAGGGCCGACCACTTTTCAAGAAGAGCCCTAATCTGCCTTTTTTTTAGTGCTGAAATGGACTAGGGCCCACCACTTTTTAATTTTTTTATTATTTTAATTCAGATCGCCCGAAACGGAGTGGTCCGCATACCGGTCCATGCCCGGACCAGTATGTACTGCCCATACCATACCATTTCGAGCGGTACAGTAATCCTTGATCACAATATGGTTATTTACGGTTGCCGACATGGTTGTATTTTGTATATATATATATATATATATATATATATATATATATATATATATATATATATATAAACATTACTATAGAGAACGAGATACATATCTTTATTAATGTCTGTCTCTTTATATTGATGTTTATGTGCAAGCATGCACAAGACTTGTGCTTTTCTTCATCTCTTGTTCCAATTGCTTTCTAATGTTTTCATTAGTTACACAGTAAAACTTGCTCTCTTATACAGAAGATTTCATCACTATGGATTCTCACCTAAATCAGATTTCTCCCATTTACTAATTCCACTAATGGTTTTCATTTAGTTTGATCTTTTTATGTCACCTTTATTCTTTTAAGTTGTGTAGAATACTATCTGAATTCTTAAAGACTGCGTCTTGTCTTGCCTAAGCTTTTCTTATATCTCTTCTATTCTTCTGTCTGGTCCATTATGACATATTTCAGTTGTGTTTTGCTTTATTTTTCGAATTGAGTGGTGGATGGGTGTATTCGATTGCTTATATGTATAAGAAAATCTGTAATTTGTGTATATGAAAAGGTAATTGAATATCAAACATAACAGACTCTGTTGCCATCAGTGCATGGGCAGGTTCGTGAAATTTGTTTTTTACATGAGCCTATTAGCATTATCATCCATCAACCTTTTTTCCTCCATTTGGAACTAACCTGGAGGTAGCAGGCTTGGAGTCTGATGTTTTGGTTTGTGACCTTTATGCTTGTTAACGGCATGACAGGCTCTTGTACCATGCTGTAGATTTTATTTAAGCTTGCTATTTTGTATTATAACATAACAATATAGATATCAACCGGAATGTCAGTCAAACAGCGAAATGTTCTTCATGTTTTGGTTGCCTTCTTCTTTTCTTAATATTTATTTATTAGTACAATCTAATTTTTCATTGGTGCTCTATTTGGACGTTCATAATATCTCACTGATGCTATCTAGAGAAGGAAACTATTCCGAACAAGTGTGTGGATATCCGTAGATGCAACATGTGTATGTAGTCTGATGTTCTTATCTGAAAAATATAGCTAGAGGTTTACTTAGGCACTTCTTTAATACGCAAGTATGTTTGTGAAGGAATGGTTTTCATGTGGAAATGATGAAGGCTCTATGTCAGGTGATCAGATAAATTACATTGCCACTGAAAGTTTGTGTTTTGTTGGGGGTTTCTTGGGAAAGTTGGATGTTCTTCAGAGATCCTATTGGCTGGATAAAGAATTGCATCCCTTTCTGTCCTCTTTGAAGAAGAAATATCATTTCGATGCCCACAACAATGTAACCTAAAAAAAAAAGAAATTAAGTAGTCAAAAAATACTAATATAAAATATATTAGTAGCTTTGATTTTTTTTTTTTTTTTCTGTTAGAAGACTTAATGTTTGATTGTGATAATTGATGTGTCATTAGTGTTTTTCAACATGGCAGGTCTGACATTCGTGCCAGAGCATTCTTTGAAGATCCATGCAACTTCCAGCATTGCAACTGGAATTTTATAAAGCATGCCAACCATTTATAGTATCAGGATATGGTGATACTAAACATCTTGGTGGATCAAGATGATGTTTCCTGCTAGGATTCTCATGATACAAGATGATGGAAAGTATATAGAGAAGCAGCTTGCTGAGCATTCAACAGCATTACTGTGATCTTAGACTGCTGGAATCGGAAGACAAAATCATGTGTGCCACTTTGATTTCTTGTTGTATTCACACTATAGAGTAGTTTCTGATTTTTTTTTTTTGCTTCTATATCCAACAAGAAACCCAGGAAATTCTTCTAGTCAAAATATCAGTAAATTTGCCCTTCATTTATAGTTAGTTATCTTTGTGAATGATGAAAGGGGATCTTGTACACGTGTGGGTCCAACTTATTAGGTCTATGAGAAATCGACACATGGAATTTGTGTTTTTGGTTTCCCTTTGTCAATAAAGTAATGTTAAGGCAACTATTATGTCCACCTCGAAGGCATAATGATTGCTTTAGAAATTGTATGAATTTGAGAGTATTAAGAAAAAATTATGCATGGTGATAGAGAATATAAAATTAGTTAATCATCATCATTCGTCATGTCAATATCATATCACAGGCTAAAATTCTTTTATCCACAAATATCAAAGCCCAAAAATAGCTCGAGTTAGTTATCGAATATTCTTTTGTCCACAAATATCAAAGCCCAAAAATAGCTCGAGTTAATTATCAAGTTGTCTTCTCAACGGAATATTCTCAAAAGAATTATCAAGTTATCTCATTGGCAGAATATTCTCAAAAGATCATAAGACTTTGGATCGATTACGAATCGGCTCCCCTACGAAATATTCGTAGGAATATTTTCAGAATATCAAAAGACAGTTCAATTCAATTATGAACCGGCTCTCTTATGGAATATTCACAGGAATATTTTTAGAAGATCAAAAGGCTGTTCGGTTCGATTATGAACCGGCTCCCTTGTGGAATATTCACAGGAATATTTTAGGAAGATCAAAAGGCAGTTTGAGACGGTTACGAACTATCTTCTCTTTAGGATCATTATAAGTTATTCTCTCCCCTTGATGTTTGTATAAAAATATGTCCTTAGTTCTAAATTAAGGATGGAGAAAAGGTGTAATTAAGTGTTAAGTTAAGCATAAGAGAGATTGGATTAGGAAACCCTTTTCGACTTTGGTTTTTGTGCAAGAACGAGACCGGAGAAACCTCGCTTTATCCTGGATGGCTCCTCACATACGGATCAACGCCATATGGTGTTGACACATACCTCAACAATATTTTTCCCTAACATTTTGGTACTAGAAGGAGGGCCCGATATCGTAGGAGCACCGGCAGGCCAACCCTGTCCATGAACATCCGGGTGAGGCAGTATCTCCAATCCATGATACTTTCACTTGGACTGGAAAGCACCCACGTTTCCCCCACATAGATACATTCACCTCGTTGCAAGTACCACTATAGTACTGGCGTTCGTTTAAAGACCCTAGACCTTCATCTTCATGAGTGCCGCTTAACCATCTCCTCGTTCCTACCGAGGCACTCTTGAATCTCATCCAGCATATGCAAGCACTAGTTGGAATAAAATAGGTGGTCACCCCACTCCTACGTCGGCCAGACCAGCAAGTGATGCCATTGTCTCAGCCATCGATGTTGGTGTTTGTTGAGATCCTTCTGCCTAATAATCTGCCAGCCCCTCGTGAGCATCCATGACCTGTCGAACCATCAGCTAAGAGAGCTCCCCGCTCCATAACTATAGAATTCGGTGGGTTACCACACCGCTGCTCCACTTCGCTTGAGTCCAAGTCCCACTCGACCGACTCAACGGTTAACTCCTTAAGGATCCGATTGCGACAAATGGATCGACGCCTATAAGAAATATGTTGCGACTTCCACCAATCCAAGGGTGAGGAGCAGATTGACTCTATATTAGGTCAGTTCCCGTTTATTAAGAACATACAAGAGGAGCTGATCCCCACAAAATTTTTTCCTCCCCATTATTAGAAACCTTTGATGGTGCTATTGACCCAGTGGAGCACATCACTACCTTCCGAACTTAGATGTCGTTGCATGACACCTCGGACACCCTGATGTACTCCGCCTTCCCAACCACCTTAAAGGGTTCGACAAGAGAATGGTATGCTCATATAAAACCACTTTCTATCAGTTCCTTCGCTCAACTAGTGAAGGAGTTCGAGCTCCACTTCCTTGGGAATGTGTGCCCGAGGCCCATGATAGCAATGCTTTCAAAATTAAGATAAGGCGAGGAGGAGACACTTGCAAACTTCGTTAACCGATTCACCAATGAGATATGAGGTATGGACAATGTCCACCACTCACTCGTGATTCAGTCCTTCATGATGTGACTAAAGCTCTCCCGCCTCTTTTGATCATTGGTAGAAAGAACATCAACAACGATGCTTGAAGTACTTCAAAAAGCCAATTAGTACATTACCGTTGATACAATGGTCTCAAGCAAGTGTGGGGAACCTCACAAGAGAGCGAGTTAAGAGCAACCATAATTCGCCCCCACCCCAAGATCGCCATGGTGGAGGAGAGGTGAATGACTCGACTTGCCTCACTAGCGATTCGAACTAACCCCCACTGAATTTGATTAAGACGAAAGTTTTCTTGTAGATAAGGAAAAGAGGCTTATTGAGAGACCCTCGACCAATGAGGACTCTACTCGAAAAGAGAAACAAATCCAGGTATTTCCATTTCTATTGCGATTACGGTTATGATACGAAGGATTGTCACAACTTGAAGGAACAGATCGAGGTACTTATACGACAAGGACACCTCAGGTGGTTCGTTCGAAGACGTCAAAAGCCATCACCCTGACTTTAGGGGTTGGTCAAAAGACAGATAAACATCATTATCGGCGGCCCAATTCAGGAGGAGACAACACATTGGGTCGCAAAGCTTATGCTCGAGCCATCATTGGCAAACTCCTCAAGACCAAGGGCAAACAACAAGTAACTCTAAAAAAGGAAGAAACAAAACGCCTCGACCCAAACCATGATGATGCCTTGATGGTCTCCGTAAGGATGGTCAGCTCCTGCATAAAAAGGGTCATGGTTGATACATGCGACTTAATCTTCCTCCTTGGGATCGTAAATGAACTTATCGCCTCGGAACAACAAAAGGTGGGACATTATCAAGAATGTGGTATATCTCTAACCTAAAAAAGTTTTATCCTTGAGCCCCCCCTCCCCTCGGGGTCTGATCGAGGTACACTTTAAGTTAGTAGAAAGTGTCTTTTTCCATTCCTCCAAAAAGAAAATTATAGTAGATAGATCGGGTCTTCACAAACAAATTTAGACATCGATCTATAAAAAGGCAAAAGAATGTTGTATCAAATCAAAGGCCCAAGCAAGGCGACGAGTTGAGGTTATCAATAAAGCTATCTTACTTTCTATCTAGATGCCTTGGTCGTCGGGGTAGTCAGTGAACGGGTCCCCCTTAAGCTCCTGTCTTAGATATCATACCTTGAAATGGGTTAAGGCGATCAAATATCCAAATTGATATGAGGTGACCCCTGACCTTTCCAACCCTATTTTAAATCTCATAGATGCCTTGTACTTAGTGATTACCTCCTCTTGATACCTCGATGCCTTGACCCGCTCAACCTCGGGTATCTCCCTGAGCTCCCAAGCTCACTCTTTCGCCACACTAGTCTTCTTCTCAAGCTCCGAATTGAGTGTCTTTGCTTACTAGTATTTCATAGCAATAACCTTGATTGAGCAACTCTTTAGAAGGGGAGAGATAGATCTGTTTTGCCAGACCTAGACAAAGAGATCCCTGATAGTACTGCTCTGAGGCTTTGCCTTCATCCCATAACTTTTGCTCCTCCTGTAGGCCTCCCGATCTTGGCTGTAATGGGGAGCCTAAAGTCGAAATAGATAAGTCAGCTATCATCGAAGCAATGAAGGGTTGAGATCTTCCATTGCATAGGTCAACCATCGACCTTGACCCCTCTTCTCTATGGCCCAAGGGAGACCCGAGGCCCTTGGGACTCTCCGCAGGCTCTGGCGCTGCCAAAATAGGGCTCTTCGCAAGCTCTAACGCTAGCGAAACTGGGCTTCCACTCATGATGGACCCCTCAGACCTCCTCCTACTTAGAAGATGGGGGCCCCTCCTCACGACTACTTTATACCTCTTTCTCGGTCGGTTGGTGCCTACGTCTTGGCTCGATTGGGTCAAACCCAGCTCCTCGGGCAACACCTCATGGGTGCACCTTCCTGGTACCATATGTGGAATCCAGCCCATGACTACGTGGCCCCAATTAAGTTAAGACGGTCTTCCACTCCCAGGTCTTCCACTCCCACACAAAGTCACCTTCCACAACCAAGACAAAGTACATCCATGGGATCATTTCGACAAGGCACGTGGGTCAAATTGACCCACGTAAGGAGGATTATGCTACGACGAAAAAATGGGCTAGGAAGGTGCCTAAGACGCGTGAGTTGGGCAAACCCGACCCGTGTAAGAAAAAATCTACTATAACGAAAAAAAGGGTCAAGAAGGTGCCCACTGCGCGTGAGTCAAGCAAAACCGACTTGCAAAAGAAGAAATCTACTATGACAAAAAAATAAGCCAAGAAGGCGCCTAAGGCACATGAGTCAAGCAAACCCGACCCCGTGTAAGAAGAAATATGTTATGGTAGAAAAATGGGTCTGGAAGGCGCTCAAGGCCCGTGAGTCAGGCACGCCGGACTCGTATAAGAAGAAATCCGCTACGATAAAAAATTGGGCCAGGAAGGCGCCCAAGATGCATGAGTCAAGTAAACCTGACCCACATAAGAAGAAATTCGTTATAACAAATAATCAAATCAAGAAAAGTACCCGAGGTGCACAAGGTACGAAAACTCCACCCACACCCGATAAAATCCATCGTAAAGGTACAAGGCAAGAATGCTTGAAGCACGTAAAGACCAAGAAGATGTGCTCCGAACCCTAGAAACTTCGAAGCATGCTTTTGGGAGGACAAATGATAGCGAATATAAAATCAACTAGCCATCATTCATCACATCAATGCCATATCAAGCCAACACCCTTTTGCCCACAAAGATTGAAGTCCAAAAGGTAGCTCGGGTAAGTTACCGAGTTGCATAGTTGTCTCCTCGATAAAATATTTATAAGAATATTCTCGGAAGACCATAAGACAATTTAGGTTGATTATGAAAACTCTCCTACAAAATATTCATAAGAATATTCCTAGAAGATCAGAAGACAATTTGATTCGATTACGAATTGACTCCCCTACGAAATATTTATAGGAATATTATTAAAAGACCATATGACAGTTTGGTTCGATTACAAATCGACTTTCTTATAAAATATTTATAAGAATATTCTCAAAAAATTAGAAAACAGTTTGAGTTGATTACTCAGAAGAAATCTCCTGCGAAATATTCATAAGAATATTTTAGAAAGATCAAAAATACTTCGGGACGATTACAAGCTGTTTTCTTTATAGGATCTTCATAAGATATTCTCTCTTCTTAATGTTAGTATAAAAATACGATCATAGCACCGAGAGGAAAAAATGTGTAACTTTAGAGAAATATATTATAGGGGTTAGCATAAACATTATATATATATATATATATATGCAAATTGTTTTGAGAAAGAATGATTAGATATGTACAATAATAGGGAGAGGGATTGAGACCTAAAAGACCGTCGACCATCCCTCGGAGGTGGCTCGGTCTTCTTGACGCCCTAAAACGCTCTCCGGCCCCGACACTCCGAGTGGCTCGCTCCACCGCTTCCCATCTCCAGTCGCCGATATAACACCAAACACAGCCAAATAACTAACGCCAAAAAAACCCAAACTGAAGACAAAGAGGACGCGGAAACAGACAGACAATGCAAGCGAGAGTCGAACCTGCCCTCATGCCTTGCCCGCCTTTTAGAAGTGATCGCTGCGTCTCCGCCGCCCATCGCAACACCCCCAGGAGCATCCCCGCCGTCCATTTCGACTCCCACACGACCATCTCCCCGGCCGCCCCTCGCCCTCCAGAACCGCCTCGTCGAAATGACGACGGTAGCGAGGAGGAGTGCGAGGATGACCAGGACGAGTGCGAATTCGAATTCGCCCTCGTGCTCATCGATCCCGAGAACGGCAAAGAAAAGGCCGCCGCCGACGAGATCTTCTTCGACGGCCGCATCCGCACTCTCTACCCTGCCGATGGCCGCGCGCATCGAGAGCGGGTCCGCCGGATGTCGGGCAATGATCAGCAGCGGGTCTCCAGCCTGGACTCGACGTCGTCGTCGTCGGAGGTGGACGAGCTGGAGCGGGTCGCGCCGGGCACGTACTGCGCCTGGGAGCCGAGGAAGCCGAAGGCGCCCGCGCAGGGGCGGTGCAAGAAGAGCAACTCCACCGGGTCCCTGCGGCGGTGGCGCATCCGGTACCTGGTAAAGAGACGGAGCCAGAGCGACGGGAAGGAGAAGTTCGTGCTCCTCTCCGCGGAGCAGAAGAGAGGGTGTTCACCACGAAACCCTCGACGTGATTCGGCGGAGGCAGGCGCGGTAAAAGAGGACGACAGTGGAGAGGAGGAGGGGAAGAAGGAGGGTGGGAAACCGAGAAGGCGGGTCGAGTGGGATTTGGTCACCGGCGACCAGGTGTACTCTGGCAAAGGCAGCAGGCAGGCGGCGAAACGCGGCGCCGGGCGGCCGTTCTTGCCGTACAAGCAAAACGTGGTCAGGTTCTTCGCCATTGCGAATGGCCTCGGCCGCTTTGTTTTTGTTTTCTCCTTATGTTTTCTTTTTGTGTGTTTGTTTTCTTAACAAAAAATATTTTTTTTGGTAAAACCTGAAAAGATGTACCATTTTCGTTGTATAGATTAACATTTCTACCATAACACTTCAACAATGTTCAGCCTCGAGAAAAATGACGTCTTAAAATTTAGTTTCCAATAAAATTATCCTCCTGCTATTGAGAGGCGTGCAATTGATCTTTCTCTCAAGGCTCAAGTAAATCCATCAGCAATCAACATGATGAAGCAAAACATCAATACTCAATTAACCACGTAGACAGTATGAAAGAACGATAGGAATTACAACTCTGTAGCCAAAAGAAGAGCCTTCTTCTAAAGCAGCTTTATTGGTCTTTCCTAGTACTGAACTCTCATGGCATATACTTCATTTTATTGGTCTTCCTAGAATGAGAACTGCTACTTTGTTTCATGGAATTGGGTGAATCACCACTTTCCCAGTTGCTCTCCCAGTTTCAAGATAGGTGAATGCCTCCACTAGTTTAGAGAAAGGAAATGCACCCTTTGGGTCCACTACGGGCTTAATTTTCCCGTCCTCGATGAAAGTATTCAGCTTTGACAGAACAGCCCCATCAGAGGTGACAACAAATCGGAAGCCTGGTGGTGTCACGGCACCAGTCAGCACCACCACGCTGCCGGCTTCTTTCACCGCTTTCACTGCTTTCTCACACTGACCTGTGCATAAATTGGCATCCAACATTGTTACATTAGACGAAGATTTATGCAACATCTGCAATCAAAAGCAGCATTTGTTCCCGAATCCGGTGAAGCAAAAGCCAATATCAGCAAAATTTGAAATAATTCCAGTAACTTCTAATGATAAGTATGAATTTTCTTGCACGCGGTAAGCTACCAGCGAATACAAATGTATGCGGAAAAAGATGCGTAGATTGTTAAGCCTTGATCTGAAATCATATGCAATATACTACAATTGATAAAATGCCTTTATATGCATTAATACCATAAAGGATTATGAACGTAGAGCAAAGATACACCTGTCTGGCCTAAGAGGAGCACAGGGAGACCTGAATGTGATAGTTTTCACAAAAGAAGTACCATGGAACTTTTTATAAATTCTTGAACAATTAAACCATAGTTCGATGAGAAATCTTCTAAAGTGTATCCTTATTCCCTAAACTTTGTTTCTGAATTTTGCATTCAACTTTATGTTGGGTTGAAAACCGAGTTGCATAGCTTTGTAAGTTTGGAAGAAATCACTAAGTAACCATCTTATTTTATGAAATTTCCTTTTCTTTTTTTCCCTCATTCAGAGAGTAAGAGTGATGAATGAAGTATGTATGCCTACCAACAGTATCGTATACCACATCAAATTTCTCTGGCAATTCCTCGAAGTTCTCCTTGGTATAGTCGATAGCCAAATCAGCTCCTAGGCTCTTCAGTAAATCCAATTTTCCTGTGCTGGCTGTAGCAGCAACCCTTGATGCACCAAAAACATGCTTAGCTAGCTGCGAAAAGCAATAAAAAAAGAACAAAAAAGAAGTCACAACTCTGAAACACTAGTTTGGAGAGCCTATATATTTATCTAAATCATTAATTCCTTGGGATTGATATTATGGGCCAAAAACCTACTAGATATCTAGCTCAATTCATAATTTCCTTGACTGTGCAAAATTCTCCTACTCACACATGTTTTAGCAGCCAAGAATTCTTTGTTCCGCAACATTAATTATGCATTGTGGTTTTCATTTATAAAGAGAAAGCACTGATATAGTGAAATTATACAACACAAAAGTTTTCAATTGCACCAGATGAAAATATTAGATTAATAAGAAGGCCAGACAAATAAATATAAACCTGTAGTTTCATTCAGAAATAAATCCTCAGAACACCAATGTTTAAAATTATAGGAGAAAACTTATAAAAGAAATTATTTCATGTCTGAGTAAAGCAGTAGAAGATTGACATTTCTAAAAAGAATATTCAGAAAAGGACTAGAAGACCTACTTAGATCCTGAATATAAAAATAATCAGGACAGTTCATCAAAGACACAAATGGAAATGAACGTTACCTGGATTACTAGAGAACCAACTCCACCGGCACCGCCCAGTACGAGGATTGATTTACCAGCAGAAAACCCAGATCTTTCGAGGCCTTCATTGGCTGTTTCGATTGCAAGAGGTAGCCCTGCAGCCTGTACAAAGTCTATGTTCTTGGGCTTTAAAGCTAACAATTTCTCCTCTACAGATGTGTACTCAGCAAGTGATCCAAACTGCTTTGGGTTCTCTAAAGCTTTCTCATTAATGTCCCCATATACTTCATCTCCTACCTTCAGGTTTTTTACTTGGCTTCCTACTTTAACAACTACACCAGCCACATCATAACCTGGAACAGTCTGCCCACAGAAAAAACAAAAAGAGATTATGAAGCAGCATAATGGTATAAAACAAAGAAGTGTGCATATACTTTCATCATATGTTCCAATAACATAATCTGGTTGTTTCAAGTTACCTCCTGGATGATGCTTTGTTTCAGTAAAGATCAGCTATGATGTTTACTGTCTACTGTATCTGTATCCCCGTACTGAAATTTTCACAATTTCCTTACAAATCATTATTTTATTGGAGTGTGAAATGCATTTCTGCCACATTTGCCTCACTTTAAGCACCTTCAATATACTCAACTATGACCAATCCTTCCATCCTAGTGGTAAATGTGATATAACAAAAAATAAACCAAATGCACCATCTCTAGCAATTCTGATTGCAAATTGATCTTCCACCTAGGTCAACTTTACAAGTTGACTATATGTGAATACACAACATTTGGATGGCTTCTCAGAATAATTTACCAACAAGCAAATAATGTTATCTGAACCATTTATCTAGCTTTTCCTCTTAAAGTTCTTGGTTTTTGAACAAAACTAGGCCTTGTTTACTAGTCTTTTGGGTTTCCACCTGTCACTTCTGATGGACCAAATACTTATTTGATCTAATTGGTCAACTAACGATTACTGGTTGATTACATCTTCCATAATTCATTCAACTTATGTTTCTTAGTCCAATTGCTAATTCGCTCTGCAGAAATCTGCAATGTGTGTAATGCATCCTCATACAAGGTAAATGATGCAAGGTCTCCTCCTTCTTTTTCTCCTCTGTCACAAACACAATACAGAGGCCGCAGATGGACACAACACTTAACTCTACCTTAAACTATAACTCAAATTAAGACCTCTTCATCTGATGAGATTGCTTCATTGTGTGTGTTTTTTGTTTCTTGGATGACAATATATGCTTAAATTCCTCTCCGATGTTATGCAATTCGATTCTGCTACCAATGAAAGCGTCAATCTGTCATAGAGTGGTAGATACTACGAAAAGAGAATACAGATTGGTACTGACGGGAAACGGAACTCACCGGTAAGGGAGAATCAGTGGCCTTAAATTTCCCTTGCCTTCTCTTGTAATCCACCGGGTTGAGGGCGGCAGCGACGACCTTGATGAGGACCTGGTCCTCCTTCACTTCCGGGACCGAGATACCCTCGTCGAGCCTCAACAGGTCCGCTGCACCGTAATCGTCGTAAACCCAGGCCTTCATCTTGGCCGGAATCTCTGAAACAGCTGTCACTGTTTCTGTGGAAGAAGAACTGGCAGAGGCTCTGACGAGCGGAATCCTATGAACTCGTCCTGCTCTCCTTCTCGTTGTGCTAGTTCTCTCTCTAATGGAGACCGAGTGAATCGGGGGTAAAGGCCTGAGATAAGGTGTTTGAATGGGGAAGGGAAGGGAAAGGGTCTTCGAGGGGATGGATGAGGTGAGCAGGGCTTCCATTGCGACTAATCTCACCGACCGAGCTCGCCTGCTAGCAAGTGGCAGCGGGGGTACTGCTTGCATGTAACGTGAAGAGGTTGTGAGCACCACCAGTGATCATAGGTGAACTTCCACCCGTAACGGGTAGTTTCTCGGCTGCCACGTGTGGATAAGTTATGTGCATCATGAAGGAGGACTCGTGGTGGAAGATGGTTGTTAGGGGTGAGCGGCGGCACTGCAAAGGAATCGTCGTCTTCGTGGAATTGCAGAATCGTGTGTGATTTGGGCCATAGGAAACGAATCAATTTGCCACTTCAAATTGCAAAAAAACCCATCATTTTCCTCAAACAAATAATTAATCATCCCAAATTTGCTATCATTGGAAGTCCCGTGCATTAGATCATTCCTTATCCAAATAATTAATTGCTTTTCTTTTTTTCCCTTTGAACTAAAATGTATGATACATTTAGCTTACTCTGTTCATGCTCAAGCACACCTGCAGGCAGCAAAAAGGGGCGATCCCCCAAACATTTCTTATGGAAATGTCGAGTAAGCATACACTTATGTAAGTCGCGACGGAACAAATCTGAAAAGAAAAAAGAAAAGTGATGTCTTTGGATGTATTGCTATGCGCGACAAATTTACATCATTCAAAATTTCTGCTTCCCTCTCAAGAACTCCTTCCGAACAGCTTGTAAGCAGAGACGAGCGAGCTCAGAGCAAGGGCGACGAACGCGAGGAAGGACATGGCGATGGAAGCGTTGGCTTTGTGAGTGAATCCGTCGCTCCCGAATCTTGACACCCAGACGTCGTTGCGAGAGGCTGCCGCTGACGATGCCGACATCAGAAGGTACGCCAGAATCTGCAGCAACCAAGGCGCTTAATGGCACTGATAGAAATAGCTGAAGCAGATGACACTGTTACAGGCATCTTCTCGATGAAGGAAGGGTACTAATCACTTCCAACATGTTGCAACCTCACAGTATTTGAGACCAGCTGACACTGGCCATATCATGTTTAGTTGGTCACTGAATTCTTCCCCGCTCCATTAAAATCATCAAATTGCATATTAGGGAAATAACAGTTGAAATCAAATCAAATATTAAATTCCTACTTTCCAAAGTTCTAAACAAATCTAAATAATATTAAGAAGCAAACGCTAATTATATCATTGTGCATGGCACCGGCTCCTATTCTAGTTTTGACTCCTACCAGAAAAGAACAAGAAATGTAATACCAAACCCGGCCTGCAACTAATACCAATTGCTCATGACGTGACATGGGAATCCATGACAACATGGGCGGTTTTCTTTCGTGTTCTTCCAGATATTTTCCTTGGTTCTTTTATTTTACTTGTGTTCTGCTTTAGTTTAGCCATCACGATCGCTGGGTCAGCTGAGAACAACACGCATTCATTGATACCCTACAACAGAAGTTTCTTAAAACTAGACTCCGGCTTGCCTGATCCATCGAGAGATCGAAGTAGCAACCCATCCGACGGCTCATGATATGCCTCGTGCAGATCTTACGGTAGATTTTCTCGCACACTTGAAACGCCGAGTACGCGAAGGCGAGCACATTTACCGCCACCAAGTATCTGCAGAGATGGCGTCGACGGTGGGGGGAATGAAAACAAAGCTGATATACGAATACGGCGTATCAGTTAGTGCGTATTGTACCGGAATTCTTTGTAGCGGTCGAACGAGTCGCCAGCCCATCCGTCGGTCTTGTCGGCGGCCATCACCGAGAAGGCGATCATAGAAAGCACGAACGCCGCCACCCGGAGTCCAAGCGCTCCCCTCACGGATCCCCCCTCCCGCGCCCGCACTCCGCCGCCGCCCTCGCTAATTTCCTTCTCGGCCGGGGAGACGCCGTCCCGGGTCAGCCGGTTCGCGATCGTGACCGCCGGAGGCGGCGCTGGTTCGTCCGGGGGCGTGCGCGGCGGGGTCGGGAGCTCGGCGCGCCGCAGCGGCGATCGGAGAGGGTAGGCCACGGGCCCGTCTTCTCGCGCCGGGGTTTGGGGTCTCGACGGTGTCTTCGCCGGCGAAGACACCAGCGATCGGAGAGGGGAGGCCACGGGTCTGTCTTCTCGCGCCGGATTTTGGGGTCTCGACGGTGTCTTTGCCGGCGGAGACAGCGGCGGGGTTGAATTCTCCGCGTCTCGCATAGGAGACCGGCGAGGCGAAGTCATCGCTCCTTCGCTCTTCCTTCACCCTTCGAGTCGTGAGTTGGAATTTAATCGTTCCTATCATTAATATTCGAATTTCCTTATACGCTTTCTTTTTCCATGTGTCGTTACTTAGCGGAGAAGGGGTTTGGGTTTTGGGCCCACACGCAAAGATTCGATCGCGTGTTCATCTGATACAGGGGAAAGAACTTATCGAAGCTATGGGATCTAAATGCTTAGTAAAAGACTCGGTCTTCTGGCAAAGACAAAGTTGATCATATTATGTGAGCTCTGGGTCTCTTGTCACTAAAATTGGAAGCTTTAAAGATGTAATTCAACCTATGGGGTGTTGGGCAGAAAGCGAGATTGTGGAAAACAGGTGTGGAAAGATAAAGAGGTTGGCATTATTGTGTTTGGGAGCTTTACAAAGCTAGTTTGCACCCAATTCAGATGTCAATGTGTGACAGGTAGGCAGGGTCTGACTGCAAAAGAGGTCGAGTCCAGTTGGGCTGCTTGGGAAGACAAGCTGTGCTGCACATATATATCACAGTTGTGAAAGAGACTGCAGAAAGGAAACAAATAGGTACTTCATTGTAGGAGCAGTAGCCAAGCGAACAAGTACTTCTCTGCAGTGGTAGGAAGCAAACAAACAAAAGAGGGGGTACATGCATGGGAGGAAAGCCATGGATGCCCTTTACAGGCTTTTATTCTCCAAAGGCATGCCACCACAACATTGAGGAAGGTGGCTTTGTGTGGGTCTAACAAGACAACATTAACTCTTGAAGTTAAGCAAATAAAGATGAGCTACTGAACTCTCAATAGTAAGAAAATTATTCGGAACGAACGGGCTGCTCTTGCACAGGATGATGATTGAATCTGCAATGGAAAATGGCCACAACTATTGTCCTGCAAAGTCCTTGATTGATCTTTGTTGTTCAAAAACTGTGCAGAATGAATGCTGTTACTGTAACGACGAAAACTCATACCACATGAATGACCAGAAGAAATTGAAGAACACATATAGCTAATTGGATGTCTATCTTATACCTTAGGATGAGATGCCACATGAAGCTATCCAACAAGCTTAAAAAAAGTCATTTACAACTTGGAGGGTTTGCACACTTGTAAACAGCAGAAGCTGGTTGCTTGTAGTCAGGTATGCTACTTGGATCCACGAGCCTGACCTCACCAGGGCTAAATAACAGATCACTGTGCCTGCATGAAAAGGTGTTGTTAGCTGTGTAGCTCGACATCACTAAGTTATCAGAATGATACCCAGCAACTGGATAAATTTATCAAAGTTATGGTCACAAAGAAAGTGGAAGATGCCATGGATCATATTTAACATAACATTACAAAACATTGTTGATACCTGCGTAAGTCAAGTCCAACTAAGCCTGCTTGTAGAACTGATAGATTGTCTGAATCTGGCGAAACAATAATTACAGTATCTCCAGAATATTGTGTTTCGAGTATTGACATGAGTTGTGTTACCCTGACAAACACATCTGCCACACTCTCATTTGGTGTTCCATCATCAACCGGAGGGGGTTTATTATCAGGAGAAAGACTATCTGATTCATAAACCTGCAGCATATCTGTCAAAAGTTAAAATGAAAAATCTCAATCAAGGACATCCATTAAGGTTAATAGGTTCTTGGTTGTTCTGTAAACACCAGTTCGATTTGAGTTGCTTTAAGATATCAACATAGGTCAGCTCATTGATGCCTATTTTAAGTCTGTTGCTATCAACATTGCAAAATTAAACATTTCATATCCCTCCTCACAAGTTCCATGCAAGCAATTTAAGGTCTCTCTGTATGCCGATTCCAGTGGAGACACCGTTTGCACATAGGGAATCTGCTTGGCTATAAAATGGACTTGGTGGTCTTGGAAACCAGCCCTGTAGTCTTAATACAGAAAAAATTCATGCAAAGCACAGGCATGTAGATTCTTTTAACATGCTATTTTTTTAAAAGTCCAATTGTATTAGTGAGGTAAAACTCCATGCAAATGCTATGATGTTTTAGACACCATTTAATATGGACTAGGTATTACTGAATCAAGAATACACAGAAGAACAATGTGAAACAAAATTTGACATGTAATTTCTTGGAAGTTGCTTCAGGACATGGGAGATGGGAACTAATGATGATTAAAAAAACACAAGAACAAAGAAGAAATAAGATTGTGAACATCTTGCCAAGATAATCAGCAAAAGAGACGAAGCACACCTAATGTCCAAAACCACCACCACCAACAAAAGGTAGGTATTTTAGGCTGACAACACATTCACAATTCTTGAGGAGGGACAAGGCAAAAAGGTAAGAGCATTTAGTGGCCTGGAATTGTTCTGTAGGCTTGCATTTCTTCTTTTTCATGCAGCAAAAGTAAGAAGATACATGGTTTCAATAAAATTATCTGAGGTAAATGCATGGTTTAGGGGATTATATAAGCTACCAAACTCTTCATGCATTGCATCAACTAATGAACTGCAAGGAAAACACAAGCTACCATGCCCAGTTATTGATAACATTACATTCTTATGCTACATAGAACTGAAAATGCATAGAAAATTTTCCAAAACTATGAAGTTCTTTAATCATTTCTTCCTTTGGTGAAGTGACTGTAACCATGTTTTGCATGATTGATACAAACACTCATGATATTAATGCTCAAGCATATTATTATCTAAAAAGTTCTATAATATTTCCATTTATTTTTTTTCTTTATATCAGTTCTTCTACTCCAAATATTCTCCAATAACCCAACTATTACCAGACATCAAATTGCCAACCTTTTGCAATGTCAAGCATCAAGGACGCAGCCTTAACCAAACAAATATAAGCTCTCGTATAAAAAATTCTTTTCCTTTACTCCAGAAATCATATTCAGTTATTCTCTGAGTGCCAATGAATGATTCCATACCTCAGATATAGAGCCTAAGTTTCTTCCCTCGAATACTCCCAGTCCTCGAGCATCAAGAAAGCTGTACTCGGGCACGATCCGACTACAATACAAGCAACAATAGAGGAAAACAAAGATATTCCTTTATTGATGTTGGACAATCTCTGTGCGGTATTAAAAGAGAGAGACGTTTTTGCACCCGCAGAGAAAACCCAAAAAGAAACCCTGCAATCTGGAACCATTTACCTCCACATGTGTCGAATGCTGGGATTCTGTGGGTTTTACGTGTGGGTGTCTAAAGCACTGATTTAAATGACAGAGAAGATGGATGGACCGACCTGCGATCGATACTGTTGACGGAAGCAATGATTTCGGCGGCCTGATAGGACCGCTGGGTGATGGAGGGCCAAATCCAGCAGCTATCCTCGCATGCCCCCATTTGCTTGAGCTCGAGGGCAGCCCGCGCGGCCTGCCTCGCGCCCTCGGGCGAGAGGCCGCTGTCGACAGACGTCTTGGCGACGGGGTTGGTGCGCAGGACGCCGGCGCTTTCGTAGACCGATTCCCCGGCGCGCACCAGGAAGTAGCGGTTGGCGAGGCGGGCGGGAGGCATGCGGAAGAGGCCGCGGGCGCGGGCGGGGGAGGGGGAAACGAGGAGGAGCTGGAGAAGCGGGGCGGTGAGGGAGGCGAGGAGGCGGCGTCGGCGGACTGGGAGGAGGAGTAGGTGGTGGTGGAATTTCGGAAGGGGAAGAGGTGGCGGTGGAGGAGAGAGGAGGGGAGGAGGGGCGGGAGTGGATGGGGAGCTTAACATCGTTTTGGTCCGTCCGCTTTGTCCCACGGTTCCTCTGGATATATCACGAAGTGTTTGATACATTGTCCTTTCCGAGGGCTGATTGGGCCACGTTCAAGCACACATTGGCCTTCAAGAAGAGCCTAGTCATACAACAATGACGCGAGATATGCACGCCAAACTGATGCGAAACAAACTAAAAGCAAAATCACATAAATATTTTTTATTCCTCTCATTATTGAAACATGATGCTAATGGTGAAACTTTAACTCCCACTTAGAACAGGGAGAGCAATAACTGTTAAAGAAAAACTACAGTTCCATCAGAATATCCACAATAATGTTACATGCCAAGGGTTCATGGCTTGTTAGCCATGAACAACAAAGCAGCAATGGCTTATTGAAGGATGATGGCTGCAAAGTTAATAATGGGAGGACCAATTTGCAGTGCTGCCAACTCGAGGCATCTTGGTTTCTCTTTTGGTCTGGTCATCAACCTCATAGATGGCACCGCAAACCTGACCTTGGCTGTCAACCCTTGGTATTGCTTTAAGCTCATTCAGAGGATGCTGAAAACTCTGCAAGCCCCCAGAGGTAGTGAAGAAGCAACCTGGAAGAATAAAAGATAAATAACGAGGGAGATAAAATTAAAAAAATATATATGTTTAATTAAAACAAAAGCAACATGCATAATGAACACAAAACAGTAGCTCTAAATTCTTCTATAGATCGTACCTCTAGGAAATGGTGCAAATGATCTGCCACACCCCTTTTTGACAATATCGACATCATCAGAAAGTACAAGATGACCTTCTGAATCAGCTCCCCAGAAGAAAGGCACTCTCCCATCAGCATCCTAAATTTAGAGAAAGAAAAAGAGAGAGATTCAGCGTAGGATTGTTTGGTGAGCATAAACTCAAAAAAATACAGAACTTGCAGTACCATTAGCTGCTAATATAAGTGATAATAAATACAGAATTAGCACTACCATTACATACCAAAACTTTGATAACTCCTCAGGGTACATTTACAAGTATGATAAATTGGCATACAATGACAGTGCATGAAACTAACAAGCATTACTACTTGACAATGAAAAGCGTTGCTACTTGCTAAAAGGGAGTGCTTTTGGAACTCGCAAATAAAACGCAGGGGATGAATGCCTGTATACATGGAAAACTAATTATGCATTCAGAAGATTTTTGAATATATTCCAACCCTCTTAAAGGAATTACTTATTTACCAGCCCAATATCCTTCTTTACCAGCACCAAAATGGATATGTTGTTTCTACTCAATTGCTCACATTGAAATCCACAAGGTATAGCAGACTAATGTGTTCCTTCAACTTAAAAGATAAAAAAGGCATAGGCATACAGTTCAACTAAATGCCCTTCTCTACTCTACTTTATGAGCAATATGTTCACCAATCTCACAAAAGTTTGTAGGATTGACTAATCCTGTTCATCGATCCAACTTGGCTGATCCAAATCTTCCCATCTATTATCAAGTGCATGCAATATTTTCTTATTTTATTGTATGTTTACTTTTCAGGTCAATTACATGCTCAAGAACCTTTTCCTGAATACAACATACAAAAAGCTTCAAGATGAGCCTATAATAACTAGCACTTTCAGGTAATCTTTCAAGTGTACAAAATGGACTATGCTAAATCCCATCTGTATAGCTTTAGGTAAAGGCGACAACTTAAGCTTGTCAAACTTGAAAAAACATCATCACAAGTCGAATATAAATAATAGGAAATATACAAAAACTTATAAAGCATGGGTCAAAGGAAATGTATCTATGTGTGATAAAAAAAAGAAAACAGACAGAGATGCAAATTAATTAAAGAAAAATCCACATTCTAATATGAATTGAAACTTCGAGGCATTCCCATCTATGTGTGATCATCTAGCATTCCCAGTTCTATGCTTCTTAAGAAACAAGGACAGGAATTGAAACTTTGAGGAATGATAAATTCACTGAACTAACTGAAATGGAAGTACAAAGTCAAGCACATAAGTTCAGTGGGTGGGGAGCACACGAGCGGATGTGTTTATGCAATATGGGCACATAACTGTGACAATAGTGACCATTCCATGACCGCTTGACCTCATGCTGTGATCTCAAGTGTTCTTTGTTCATGGTTATCCAGTGCCACCAGTACTTGAATGATAAAATGAAAGCTGATAGAGGTATGGAAAAAACAGCTAACACGGTAATACTTACAGCCGCAATGAAGGTGGAATTTGATGAGATATCGAACAGAACAAATGCAAAATGTCCTCGGAGATCTCTGACAACTTGGCTTGCAGGGAATGGTCCCCTGTCTCTTAATGTTTTATAGGCTTCAATTACAATGATCGCTTCATTGGTGGTCTTGCCCAATCCATATAGTTGCTTCAGAGAAGCAATATTCTCAACATGCCCTTGGAACAAGCAAAATACATTATCCACAACAGCAAGAAATCTGCAGAAGGGAAGAATTAGGATCGACCAGTGTTATTGTTGGTGCTATCAAAAAACAGCAAGCAATATAAAAACTATCATAAAAGATCTGATAAATTGTATCTTAAAAACAGAGATTTGATATAATGCAGGAAGTAGAAAAAAAAATGTATATAACAACCTTTCTTTTGTTTTTAGAGGATAAAAAGATCCCATTCTACACTTTCTTTCACGAAAAACTGTAGCAATTACATTGGCTTTAAACTTCCTCTCCTCAAGTCTCACCCGATAAGGGCTCATCCCAACCTTCAAATCTTGCCCATATGTTCAATCCAATTCTCCAGCAGAATAAAAAATTCCCTGATCTAATCTTGAAGATAGGGAAGGAATCTATATGTAATGATCTATAGGACCTTTGCATCCATGACCCGATCGAAGAAGAGAAATTTCAATGGAATCAGGAATTCGTCTAAGGAGATCACATTTCCATCTCGATCATTCCTTACCTTGGAAAGAAAGGGTTGTGCTTCTCGGGTGTGTAGGCCATGGCCCCGCCAGAGCCGAGGTTAACTACCACTGCGCCATCCCGCGTCGCCGAGAAGTGGCCCATCAAGCGGCCACCGCCCTCGCCGAGCTCCGCCGCGGGGGCCCTCAGGCCCTCCGGGATCTTCGCAACCGTCCGATCGAACACAGCCAACATCTTCACCTTCAGTCTGATGCTCACTCGTCTGTCTCGCTTTGTGCTTCTGTTTGCCGCAACGAAAAGGAGCTTAAATAGAAATTCATATTCCTAAATTGCATTCCGCTACAAACCATAATTACCGCAATACTAACGCCACCAGATGAGGGAAAAGGGACAAAATCGGATGAATGCGCAAAAAGAAAGTCGGTGTTCAACCATTGTCTGAATATGACAGAGCCGAGAGGGAAATAGGTATAATTCAAAAAAGTTTTCTTATTTAATTCATTATTAGCCTGTAAATCACCCTATCAATCTCACTTTACTCGTTGCGAACGGCAGGACCCACATATATGCCAAATAGAAAGAAAGGTAGGGAACCAGTACGGAAAGTGTCACACGCCCATACGAGGACAAAAAAATACCTTATATATATATCATTATAATATTCTAGTGAAAATGCTTATTACCGATCCAAACTCGTAATTCCTAAAAAATAATTTCTTTATGCATATCTTGACTTGCATGGCAGATGTATTTTTAAGATGCTAAATACGATGAATGATGCAATAAATGATATACTGTCTTATGGAGTATAATCACAAGAGCAGGCAATCCGATTAATCAATGTCTATGGGACATCAGGCTTTAAATTCTGGTTCATGTATCTATGTTTCTGTGCATATATATGCAGAATAATGATAATGATGCATGCTTTAAATCTTTTATCCCAAGAAAGAAAGACGGGGGTTTAGCAATTGGACATTGTTGCTCGTAGTTCTCAGGAATTCAATTGTTAATTTATATATTTACTTGTATACTAAAAATTGGGCGATTACCATGTTTCTGCATCCACATATGTTGACGTCTGGAGAAGGGTATAATTGAATTGTGTTCTATTATAAACTTGGATATAAAAATAAGGAAAATAATAATTATAAATATATAACTGTTACATGTATACCAAATAAATCTAACAATCAAAGGATTGTTTTTCTTTCGATCTAAGTATTGTTTCCTTTCCATTAAAAGATTATTTCCTCTCACTAAAATTTCTGTTCACGAAAAGATTAATCAAATTATTGTTTTCACTTGTACCTCTCAAGAATGCTAATCTTCGGACAGTGATCGTGAAATTGCCCTCTCAAGAATGCTAATCTTCGGGCAGTGATCGTGAAATTGCCGTCCCATTAGCCGTTTGGTGAGAGAAACAACTGATTGATTGACGATGTGAATATGAGAGAAACAGCAAATTACTATAAGATGTTTCATTATATAATAAGACGATATTGCTGAATAAATTGGTGATACCAATATTATCATTTTTAATTAACATGTGCCATATGGCTTATATTAATGTTTTGGTATTGCAAGAAAGATCTAAATTGAATATTATTTGGTTGTTCTCGTTTTTATGATAGATAAAAAATATATTAATTTTGATCATTATTTGTTATAGGAAGATGTCGGTTCTTATTTGCCTAACGTGATCCGGATCCATATGTGCAAGATTATCCGAAGTACCTTTGAGATAGAAATATCGAGCTCATAAGATACCATCTACACAAAGACAAAAATCAAAAGAGGTTTCTCTAATCGATCCCTTCGACGTCGAAGTTAGTAATTTAAGAAAGATAAGTGTGGACGTGAGTGGTCAAAGCATGCTCCTCCTTTTTATTATATTGAAGATGAGCTTTTATACCTGATTACAAAAATATAAAATATTACGTAAAATATTTTATGAGAAGATAGCCCCAAACTACCTTAAATAATCTTTCTTTGGCTTTTTCTCCATATGGGTGACAAAGGGGGGACAACCTACAAATGCTTGCCTTGGACCCTTATCCATGTGGGTAAACATGTGAGGGATAATCTTTGTCTTCTTCTTTCAGTTTGGCAACTAGGGGGGTCGAGTGTCCAAGCTTTTGCCTCAGCGATGCAGGGGGGTGGGAGGTTAGTTTCTCGACCTTCGTGGCTCGATAACAAAGAGGTAGGGTCAGTTTCTTGACCTTCATGGCTCGATAACGAAGAGGGGGTCAATTTCTCAACCTCTGTGCCTCGACAATGATGGGGTGGTGGGAGGGAGAAGGGTTGAGTGTTCAACTTTCGTGCCTCACCAACAAGGGTTATGGGTGACTATGGGTCGAGTTTCCCGACCTTCGTGACTTAGTGATGATGAAAGGAGAGGGGCGGGTGCTCGATCTCCATGGCTCAATAGCGATAAAAGGTGAGGGTCGGGTGCTTGACCTCTCAAACTTAGATGTAGGAGGCCTATTTCTACTTGAGGTGTCCATATTTCTTGACTTTTATGGCTCGATGATAATAAAAGGTGAGGGTTGGGTGCCCAATGTATATGGCTTAGCAATAACGAAAAGGGATCGATTTCCCAACCTTCATGCCTTAGCAAGAAGACAAGGGTCAAGTGTCTGATCTTCGTGGCTTGATGATGATGAAAGGGGAGGGTTGGGTGCCCAACCTCCCTATCTCGGGCACTATTTCTTTTATGCCTTCCATCGTGATGGATTTATTCTCATATAGGTTGAGTTTTCCTGAATCATGTGTCTCATACATATTTTTCTTTATGCTTCCTATCATGATGAGTTTCTTCTCATAGGGTCAGGTTTTTCCTAGTTCACGGTCCTTGGGCACATTTGGCCTTGTGCCTCCCACCATTGCAGGTTTCTTTTTATATAAGTTGGGTATTTTCTACTCATGCATCTCGGGCATATTTTATCTTGTATCTCCTACTATGGTAAGATTCTTCCCATAAGGGTCTAGTTTTTTTGACTTATGTGCCTTGAATACATTTTACCTTATGCCTCGTACTATAGTAAGTTTCTTCTTAAATTGGTTAATGTTTTCTCGACTTATGTACTTCGAGCATATTTTATCTTATGCTTCATATCATGGTGGGTTTCTTCTTATAAGGGTTGGGTTTTCCAACATACATCTTGAAAATATTTTACCTTGTGCCTCATATTGTGGTGAGTTTCTTATTATGCGGGTCAGGTTTTCTAGACTCATGTGCCTCAGACATATTTTGCCTCGTGTCTCTCGTTGTGATAAGTTCCTTTCACACTTTTCAAAGAGGTCTCTGTATATTGGTTATTTTTGTGTTTCCGTGGTGTTCTTTGTACATTGATCCCTTTTGCACTTTTTAATGTGGTCTTCTTATATCAGTCACTTTTACATTTTCTGAGGTTCCCCTTTATTAGTTAGTGTCTCTTTGGATTCGATTGGAAGAGGTACTTGTCTTCAATATGGGAGGAGAGAGATTGATCCTCTCCTCATAAATTCTCGTTAGCCATGAAGGTGAAACTCAGTCTCTCATTTGATCCTCTTCTCCCTCAGAAGCTTTCACTTCTTAGCCTTAGTTTTCCTCTATAAGATAAGTTGATCCTTGATTCTCTTCTTGAAAGTAGGTTGATTCTTGGATGCCTCATCCTCTAGGTATGTCCGCTCTTTAAAACCTTCACTTCCAACACCTCATTCTTTCGCCTATGTAGGTTGGGAGGTCTTTTCTTTCTTGCACAAGTTGCTCCCAATCTCATGGACATCGAATGGCTGAGGAGGTTAGTGCTCCATCCTTGGATAGCATAGGGGTGAAGGAAGATTCAACCTCTTCTTCATCCAGAGAGTCGATCCCTGTAAACCCAAAGATTCTTCGAGATTTAGAGTCTATGAAAAACATGTATAATAGAAACTTGGTGATAAGTAAATAACTCCTAGACCATTTGTGGGCCAAGTACTCTATCCCAATCAAGTTTGAGCTATAGGTCCCTCAACTTGGTCACCGTCCATATAACTTAATATTTAGGTTTATTTGTTTGTCTTCTGATGTCCTAAAGTTGGGACTTTGTTTTTCCCTTCACCTGATGATTGTATCTTACCTCCGATTATGGAAGATATCACTCTCACATACGGTGCCTAACTTGTGGTGCTACTTAGTAGTGTTCATAAGAGAATGCTACCACATCGGGATTAACCTAACCTACAAACTCTTTGCTACCTATTTTTGGCTATGCAAGGCAAAAATTGATTACTACTTGGCTGTTTAGGAAGGCTTCAAAGTTAGAAGTTAAAAGGAGTGCTTCTTCCCAATAGATACAAATCAAGATTGGGCTTTTAGTCTTGGCTAATCCACACACTCCATAGATAACATACTTCCTTTCTTGTCAGATGAGGAGGCAGATCAAGTGTTTTGATTGAGAGATATACTTTCTTCTTTTGAGGCTCTCAAGAAGATAGATAAGGACTAGTTAATCAACATGGGTCTTAACCTAACTCTTCAGGGTATGATCTGAACACACTCTCCTTCTCACTTATTTTTGCACTTTGAAAATTAATCTATGTAGCCTTATAACTTTAATCTCCTACTGTTATGGATCTTGGAGCTTTAAAGAGAAATGAAGTTGGTTCCTCTTTAGGCACAATGGTGGCCTCTTTAGCTCTTTCCATGTCCTATCATCAGCCAGCTAAGGAAGAAGAAGGTCATGAAGCAGGTTGAGGAACCAAAGATGGAGTGGATTCTCAAAGAGGAACTAAACAAAGTGCCTTCTACTTTCGAGATACTAGCATTTTTAAGGGGTTCTTAAAGCTCAAGGTCCTCCTTGGAAAGAAGAGAAGAGGGAAAAAGGTTAGTGTTTGACTTGTGCAAAGGCAAGTCCCGGACCCTTCGTAGCATTTGAAGATAGTCGACCTACTAGACCTGATTCCAAACATGCCATTGCAACCAAGCTGGAGGGCCTTGAAGAAGGGCATAAAATATGAGGCAATGCCAGAGTCATAGAGCAATATTGTTGAGGGTTCGTATGCTCCAAGATAGTGAAGAATATTTACCATTCCCTCTTAGAGGTTTTGCTTGACACAAACTACCGTAATCAAGTATTGGTAAGTTAAGTCATGGTTAACTCCTTTAGTACCTTGTTAATAACCCCTTTGTTTTTGACTTGTAACATCACCATTATATCATGATCCTTCTTAACCGTGTATAGGACGTCAGCTCTATCATTTATTAGTAGTCCTGTATGATTGACAATTTTTCTAAGTAGGTAGAGGGGGCTGAAGAGGGACATGGAAGACCTAGCTCTTATCATTGAGGCAAAAGCTCAGGAAGCACAGATGGGGAGACAATTAGAATAGGCCAAGCGATACCTCACTGATCATGCTAAACAATTGAAGGTGGTCTAGAGCAACAATCATAACATGGAGGATGAGCTACTATGACTTATCCGAGAGTTAGGTTCGATGAGAACCTACAACTTTAAGCTCATTAAGTAAGTTGCTGCAGCCAACTTTAAGCTCATTTAAAGTCTAAATAAGGTATTAGAGATTGAGAGAAACATAATACTGAGGTACTAAGAGAAGACGATTATCGATTATAAGGCCTCCATCAGGTTTAGGAAGAGCTTGGAGAGGTTGAGGTTCACCTCATACTAGTATGAGTACTATGTTAACTCGTTTCAAGATGAGGTATCTTCAGGTAGAGATTGAGAAAGACCCATTCATCGAGTACTCCAAAGATCAAAATATTCTGATGGCTACCAAAGTATCTTTTAACGATGATCTTGACTCATCATCTCACCCTAATGCCTAGTCCATTTGTCTTATGATATGTTGGTCTTTATTGAGTCATTATGTTTACCTACTTGACTTAGTCCTTTTATCTTTTTGCTCTAGATTTGTCGATATGCTATCTTGCCAACTTGAACAAGTCAAGTGCTCGGTTTGTTGTGTGCTTGAATGTCTTGGTTGCAATCGGGGAGCACTTGGAGGTCTAACTAACTTGAGAATGATCAAATTAAAGGTGTGATCGAGTTGAGGGTGTGACCTTCTTGAAGATACAGTTGACTTTGGCCATCATTCAATCTTGAATGATGTGATTCAATCTTGAATGATGTGATTTTTTTTTTTTTTTTTTTGTAGATATAGATAGTCAACTTGAGGATAGACCATGTTGAAGGGTCCAGTTTTCAAGATGACTATATATTAATGACTTGACAAAAAAATTTTAGAATGATCTAAAGGCATAATTAACTTGAAGATATGATTATGTTAAAAATATCTCGAAGAGGCATAATTATCGAAAGAGAGTGACTTATGCGAAGACACAAAATGATACGATTATCTTGATAGTGTGATAATCTTTTACAATAAATTTAAAACATAATCAAATACATTATAGTGGTTCGATCTTCCAAACCTATATCCACTCTTAATTTATCTTTTCTCAAGGTCATAATTTTTCAATATCTCTTGAAGGCTACAGCTTCTAATGTAGAAATATTTTTTTATTCCTCAAAA